>NW_022985442.1:2103497-2151008 GCF_010093595.1 Mytilinidion resinicola
GTTCTCTACAGCTGAGATTTCAGCTGGGTTCTCTACAGCTGATGTTCGGAGAGTAGCTTTCTGGCATATGAGTTGTTGATCCTAGGTTGTAGTGCTGCAACCTGAGTGAACCTGAGTATAATCACACATCGTGCTGATGGATAACCGTGGGCGAGCGGCGAGTGTCTGTGATATATCATATTCCAAGCCAATTAAGCTCCTCTTCTTCGAGCACCGTGTCGATGCCATAAACGCCATTGCACGGGCCTGTGGAAAGCCACCGAAAGTTGATGACCATACAGAACCTTAGAACTGCAAGTGATGGCTGCAGCATGGTGGCGGGGGACCCGCATGAGTTCTGTGCATGTGGTCAAATGAAATCATCAGGCTCTATCAACAAGCATGATATCGAACGATGTGAAGCGCCAGGATGTACCAACAAGTGGCGTCGGCTGCTCTGACTATCCCCGGAGGCTGGAGAGCGGTAAAGTGTGGATGATAGCCGCCGGGCGGTGGAGAGCGATCACTGGAAGATATCTGTGCATACAATGCGGGCGGTAATGCTCGGACAATATCTGTGCAAGTGGCTTTCTTGCTCCTGCATATCCTCGCCCGCAGAGACTCCTTCAGATAAACCCCAGCTTTCCAACATGGCACAACCTCTCTTCCAGGCACAGAACCCTTGTAACAAGCCTCCGTGTTCCTTGAGCACGAAGCCATGAGCTCTAGGTAAAGATGAAATATTCTGTATCAGCCAAAGACTAACGTCAAATCCAAGTTCGACGTCAGGGGGACGATCTCAAACCCCGTCATCCTCACGAAGATCGGTATCGCCCTGCACCAGCAACACCTCGTACAGCGACGATAGAGATGACAATAACAATACTGTTCGCATTACCAAACACCGGTCTTGGGAAACGCCCGAACACCAACTGGAGGAGCTCAACGGAGCTGCGGTGATTCTGCAGGAAATGAGATGGGAGTGGACAGATGTGAGCCCTCTAATGGCTATTCTGGTCTACATCGGATTCTGATAGCAGGGGAAGGACAAATTTAGGGTGGGAGAGTGTGATGGGAAAGGCGACTGAGAGCTGCCGCTACGGCCACGTCTACTACTACAAATTCTCCTCCTACGGTATTTCGCTGGTACAAAAGACGCCTACAAATGAACATCTCGGTATTACTACGCGCAGACACAATCCAGTCTTGATGTATGAGCGGGGAGTGATGGATCTGGACGGGGATATAATTCTACTTTCTCTGAACGATAAGGAGTGTTTGGTGGAGAGAGCAGTTTCTGATTTCAGGAAGAGGGTCGGAGAGCTCCAAGAAAAACGATGGTCCGTGTTTTTGATACGATCGGAAGCGATTCGCTGCTCGCTGAGCTCTAGTTTCTCTGCTGCTTGCCATTTTTGATAGCAAGCAATCTCCGCTGTTTCATCTCATCTATATCTGGGGTTGGCTCCTTCATGGTCACCTGCAATAGCGTCTGCTGCAGATGATTCTTGCGCCCAAGCAAGTCTTGGTGGTAGTAGTTCTTTCCAAGAAACTGAATTTTCAATCAGTAATTGAGAATATCACTGCATGATCAATGCCTACCACATGTAAATCATTGCACGTGTCGTTGAGATAAAGGGTGCGATCAACTGATAAGTCAACAAGGATGGACTCCCAGCTTTTTGACAACGCGTTTTCAAACGCCTTGTTGAAAAAGCTATCCTCCGAATCTCCACTAGCAGGCTCGGAGGGCATGATGTAAACATATTCAGTACAGCCGCCGTACTTGAGTGCAGCCCTTAATAAGTCATTCTTGTATTTCTCTCGGTCTTCGATTCTGTTTCTCGATGATGGGTTCCAGGGGTAGAGTTTCATCGCTACAGACAGGAGGCGTGACGGAGGTCTTTTGACGAGAAGGCGCAAGAGGATTGAAGGGCGGGTTTGGGGGGGAGGAAGGTGAGGAAGTGAGGAGGTGACTGGTCCCCGCTGCGAAGGGGCAGTGAGTGATAGGCGGCAGAGTCAAAGTTGGCCAGACGCTAAACCGAATCCATCCCAGATGAGATGTTAATATGAGAGGGTGCCTGGTTGTGAGCATAATCGCGGCCAAATCTGGATATTTATGCACAGGTGAGAGAAATAAGCGTTTTTTTCTCGATTTACTTGGGGCATCTAAAACCGTCTTTGAACAGCTATATCCCCTTTTTAACTCTATCAATCCATCGCTGGCCTTCAGTAGGAGTTTGCATCGGCTTTTTTTTCTTACGGGATCATATGGCATATTTGAAGCTGCTGCTCGTGGGGTCGATCAGCTGGCTTGCTCGCTTCCTCGTGTGATGCCGTTCTTGCCCCTAGAACCTAATTTAGTACCGGTGTAGTGACTGTTATAATACCAAAACTAACCATGGACCTTCCGCACGACTTGTGTCATGTGCCAGTTAAGGAGGTCAACTTCAATTCCATAATCTTCTCCTCCAGCAACTGCTTATCAACACGCCCTAGGCTTTCCTTTTGGGTGTCTGCAAGTTTGCCTGCCTCAGCCTGCAACCTACGCCGCGTCAACCATATTGCCCAACGCAGTTAAGAGATCCTCCAACTCGTTGCCTTACCGCTCTCTCACCGGTTGCCTTCCTACACAATTCTGTCCCTTCTAGTCATTTCCCTTAAACTGATGCCAACATGAACGCGTATCACCAAGAGCCTCTAACCTACTCACAACAACATTTGCCGCATTCAGGTCTCCGGACAGTGTCGGGCGGCGGCGGTGACCAAAACCTAGGTGGTGTTCTTGACGTATCAAAGGAGACACCACCTCGCGCGTCAGTAGTACGATAAGGTCACACCCTGTGTCTGATATCGGACGTTTACCATAAATATAGGGCTGCAATTCTTGTCACTCCAGCTTCCCGCCGCCTGGAGCCTCCCTTGCATAATTGCGCTCCTCTGAACTTTTCAATTATCCTGTTGCGTCCCACGCTCGAATCTGGCAACGGAACCTATCCCGATTACGAACACAAGAGCATATGATGCCTCCGAGAAGGCAGTGACGAACTCGCCCTCGAACTCGTTTCAGCCGACTACCATTCTTCCAAGCCATACGACCTCCTTAGTAGAAGAATACTATATCCGCTGAACCCTACAATGGTCCATTGCATGGGATGTCAACCGCGAAATGTTCCATCTGTTCGTGTCTCGAATTCGATTACAGTGTTCATGATTATATGAACACGGAATTCTATGGAGAACCACTGATGTGGTGTACATGCTCGCATACCATTGACCAGCATCAGTCGTTATCGGTCGAGTCAAATCACACCCAATCCACGGCAACAATCCAATATTCCTTGAATATGTCCCTCGATTGGAGTCCCGCACAACAAGAGGAATATGTAATGCCTGAAGAGGGCTTTGAACCATTGGACAGCCAGGTTCGCCAATTCAAGGCTGAATTGAACGGAAATCTAGGTAAGATGTCACTGTGGCTGTGATAACATATACTAACATGTGGGCAGTTAATAGCACCGGCAGCGCTTCTTTTCCAATTGACGACTCCAACCAAGCACAAATCCTCCAACCTTTTCAAATAGTCGAACACAAAATGAGTGTTCGACTGATAGAAGAGATCGTAAATGCCGCACAGAAGGCCGTAAATGCCGCACAAGAGTCCTTAAACGACGCACAGAAAGCCCTAAACGCCGCCAAGGACGTAGTCAACGAGAACCGGGCGAATGGCTTCTGCATTGAGCAGAATACTTCTCGAGGCCAATCCACGGGGATAAAAGAGGAGAGTATTAAGAAGCTTCCTGTTGTAGGGAAGCCGCGACGTAGTAGAGGGGCACGAGGGGCACGAGCCAAAATTGCCTGTAATATTTGCCGGGAGCGAAAAGTAAAATATATTATTGGACCTACCGGGCCTTGCGCCGGGTGCAAGGGTGAAGGCCAGCATTGTGAGGTTTCAAGCTCTAGGCGTAGAAATTGTGCAAACAAGAAGACTATACGAGAGGATCGTGAGAGCGAAGGATCGTGAGTCAGGAAGATTCTACCATCAAGAGATTGATTAGATCGACATGAAGCGCAAAGCCCTTGGTGCCTGCCTACTTCGTCTGATGTGCTAGGGAACAAAAAGCTAATTAACTTAGGCTTTTAAAGTGTAAGTAGAAGGACACGAGTTCTGGAAGCGACAATCCGGCAGGTGCGTAGGCGGTGGCCCTTGGTAAGCCTCGTTCTCGCCAGTATATCACGTGCAATGTGTCAGGGATTGAAGTTGGGCGGTAAATTCACACCAAAAAACTTTATTGCAACTCACGGCTCGCGCGACACGCGACACCACCACACGAACGTCGCCTCCTCGCATGCTCCACCGTGCCACCATTTGATACCTGTCGCTTCTAGGCAAAGAGTTTCTAGGCCACAACCGTACTCCGTGCAATAATCCGTACTAAATGAAAACCGCAATCTTATTATTTAAGAGTTTAGCCTTTCGAAATCTGTCATCGCTTCGAAGTCTTACGACTGAACGTCAATTGGTGGAGGCTTCCGACAACGTCTAACCTGTTTCTTATCCACACCTTGTCTCGGATGTGTAGTCACTGGGATAGAGCCAAGCAGCAATGGCGATAATAATATACAACGCTATAAGCAGAGCGCCTTTAAGCCAATCTAGCTAATGTTAGTAGAGTATAATTCTAGAAAGGCGGTATACTTACGAGATTTACCGTCCTGGATAAGTTAATTCACAAGTAGTATTGTCATAAAGAGTATAGCAATTTGGAAAGCATTAAAGTACAACATCATGCACTCTTTACCGGCAACCCACCCCACAATTACGATAAGCGGAAGAATAAATAAGGCGATCTGCATACTGGACCCGACGGCAACACTAATAGCAAGATCCATTTGATCTTTAATCGCCATAGTAACTGCAGTTGCGTGCTCGGCAGCATTGCCGACGATCGGGATTAGGATAAGACCAACAAAAACAGCGGAGACTTTGTCACCTTCTGTTATGCTCTGAATACTGTTGACCATGAACTCTGAGCAGAATGCAATCAATGTGGTCGAGATCCCCAAAGGGATGAGCGCACCCGACAGGGTTAACTGGGACTCTTCGATATCCTCCTCGCGTGTGAAGTTGATCTGGGCAGTACCAACAGCAGAAGCAGCAGTAATGGCGCCAATTTTTACGATTGTGCGACTACTAGTGCCCTTGTCTAGGTTGCCATTTCTTTTTTCGACTCTCTTGCTTGGTTCCTTGTACATCATAGCATGCGATTTAAGCTGAAAGAAGAGGTAGCAAAAGTAGATGATTAACATGATGAGGGCTGTTCCATGGGAAAGCTCCTGGTTCTTCAAGAAATTGGCGTTAGTGTCCTCTACTAGAGTTTATGTTAATACCTCTACGAATAAAGAACTTATTTACTTACCTAAAAGCATATAGTGGAACACAGTTGGGATAATTAGACCGCTAATACAAATAGCCAAGAGACTTGTAGCAGTCTGGGCGAGAGTTAAGTTGAAAAACTGCTCTAATCGGCTAATACCTCCAAAGAAGAAGCACATTCCAAGTACCAGAAGTAGGTTTGAAAGCATACTTCCGATCAACGAGGTCTTGACAATTAAAATCTTATTTTTAAACAACGCTTGGATAGAGACAATTAATTCAACAGCATTACTGCAATCACAGTTAGCAACATAGGCCTATGCGGTTGAGATACGTACCCAAAAGATGCATTTAAAAGACCACCAAGGGTTTCACCAGTGCGGAGTGCAAGTTCCTCTGTTGCGTAGCTAAGCATAGCTGCAAGAGGAAGAATAGCAACAAAGTTAATGATAAATACAGCTATACTATTTATGTGCGAATAGTTGACTGCAAAGCCAATAGGAACTAGAATAAGAAGCATATTAATCCAGGACCCGAATAAGACAGCGCGGAACTGTTGCGTGGCCGGAATGTTCTGATCTAATGCTTCTTTGAGCCTCGCAGACGTGTCTGGTTGATTGTGATCAGTCTCTGGAGAGACATTTGTGCTGAGTGCCGACACGGGAGGTGCAGTGGTGGAGCGCCCTTCCTCCGCATCTGAAGGCTTGCGCTGTCGCCTAAAAGGGTTGTAATCGGCTTTCGAAGCGATATGCCGGGCTTTTGGAGTGACAGGATCTGGATCATTAATTGTGAGCATGATTCTTAACTTTTAATCGTTCTTGGAAGAATTTCTATTTACACATAATAAGTTGGTAATAAGTTTCTATGGTATCTAATATAGTCTCCTAGAGATATGGACCTGAATTTAAGGAGATTGGGAGTACTTAAGTGCTAGCATTCGGATTTGAACGAAGCTGCTATTTCCTCTTAATTGCGAAAACTCTCTTACACAGAGGTTCAGCAGAAGATAGCTAGGTCCTGCGAAGAAGTCTCACGCGTGAACTTTTGATCGAGCTGCTAGCTGCAACGTGAAGAGGAAGGGACTCGCATCAGCCATTCATATAATTTGCCTCGAAGTAATAATAGACCCAACCTGGCCGCCATTAAGAGAGTGTTGCTGAAATTTTCATGTGCTGTATACGTAGTTCGTGCCTCTTCGGCTAATAGCTTGATGGATTGATGGTCCGTCGAAGTGGTCGAAGAAGAGTAGCGGTATAAGGATGATGGCGTAATCATACTTGTTCCCGGAGACTAGCTCTTTAATAACGCGCGTAGTTGTGACACTGTGGTATTTAAAACCAGGGCGGTTACAGACCCCTTGTTCCAATATCTATGCCGAGTGTAGACATTTCCTAGCAATAGGCTCGAGTTGAAGTTATAGATTATCGGACACGTTCGCGGAGTGATGGCGTTGATAATGGCATCAGGAGGCTCACGCACCACGCTAGCGCCGTGAAGCAAGTGTGCATCTAGTCGGCATGAGGCTCTTACGCTGCTTAGTGCGGGAGAAGGTTGCCTGGTAATGCGCTTGCGAGTCTTTCCTACTCACGTTCACGTTTTCTCAGTCACTTGCGAGCTAGGCCACGCTGGTTTCGTTGTTTTTGTTAGGCGCTGACTTTGTTGAAGATGTCGAGCTCATTCAAATGTGTTTTCAAGTGGATTTGGTTCGACATGTCGAGGTGCTAGTGGAGTAGAGGCTCTAGCACGGGCCACAATGCTGCCCCCGAAGCCCTGTGGCCCGTGCTTATTTCCCAATAGAAGAGGCCACCGGCTCGTGCACGCGACAGGCTCGTGCACGCATCACCAAAAATCACGTACAATACACAATGAAGCTTTTCAACACAACACAACTCTCTATACAAGTCTACGAGCTTGGAGGTGAGGTAACTGAACCCGCTCTTTCACTCTATCACAACCTCATAGTCGTCAAGTGCCTTGGGGCGCCTCCGTACACGTGTAGCTCGGCCCGAAGGCTCCGGTGCATCATCATCCTCCTCATCATCTATCACAACCAAATTTCGCTTTTTGAAGCTGTAGATGTAGCTGTGAATAGCTTCTGTGCTCGGCTCTCTCCTAGCAGCTGCCTCTCTGCCTCTTTTTCCTCCTTCTGTATAGCTTTTTGAAGCTTTGCATCCTTAGCATTTAAAATACGTTGCTTCTCTTCCTCCTCTTTCTTTTGAAGGTCACGTGCCTGCTGCACCTTATTGGGGCTATACACAACTGCAAATCCATCTTCTGCACGTGCCAGAGCCTTGAAAGGGGGCTGTTGCCTCTGCCTCTTCTTCCTCTCCTCCTTAAAGCCCTCATGGAGGTTCTTGTTTTGTATTTCTACAAGCTTAAGCTTTTCCTCCTTGGCTTGAATCTCCCTCACCTCTGGCGAATCATCGCTAAAGTTATAAGATATATTCAAAGAAATCTATGCTAGCCGATCTCTGTCCATGTCGTCGACCAGTAACGTATGTGTGAGTTGAGGGACATATTCACTAGATTTGTGTCCTGGCGCGACTTGTGAGAAGGCAGAAGACGTAGACCATATATTAGAAGATCGGTCGTAACGTATCCAGCGCTTAAGCTACTTAAGACTTAGTAAAAGCAACAACGGGTGGTGCGGACAAATTTTCAACTCACATTTGCAATTTGGTGACCAAGGCGTAGGATCCGCTCGGTTCTGTCCTTTGTCGTTGAAGCGAGCTCAAGGGAACGTTTTTCCTCATCATGTTCACCACCAAACCAGCTCTCTGGGAAATACCATTGGCTCCACACCTGCCCACGTATAAGGTAATCCTCGGGCAGAGGCACGTTGTCGCTTTTATCCGTTGAAGGGAAAAGATCGTCATTAACAAGTGGCTCTTCGGACTTCGATAACGTGTTAAGAAAGGTAACGACTTTGTCCCAAGGAGCGTTGTCGGCTAGGGCCGAGATGGATGGAATCGTAGAGAGACTGGAAAGCGTAGAGAGACTGGAAAGGAATGCAAGGAGGACGTGAACATGCGGAAGAACATTCTTATCCCCAATACGCCCAAGAACAAGAGCAAAGGTGGAGAATGTAAGACGACAGGCGGACTGAAAGGCGACATCGTGAGACAATTTGGCCAGTTGCGACGAGGTTTCGTCCGAGCTGAGTTGTCTTGGTCCTACAGAAGAAGAAGATGGCGAGCGACTTAAGGAGTCTTGTTCCGAAGGACTGGACGGTCTCTGAGATTTGTGGGCAATCTTCTCAGCGTATGACTGATAAATCAGTCTTAAAGGTGAGTCTTGAGAGCCGTAGTCAAAGAAACCAGCGATATTGGTAACAGCAATGAAAACACCCTGCTCGTTCCACTTTGCCGTTACTCGCCCAATATGGTTGTCTAGCTGGCCTAGGAAAGCATCCTTAGACTCTTCAAAGGCGTCAGTCGACAACTTCCAAAAGAGAATACCGTGAACCCTGATAAAGCTGGTATCAATGGGCAGCGAATGCGTGTATGAGGCACTGGAACGTCCAAGAACAGGATCAAGCAACGTAAGAATTGACTCCCGAGCGCTTATGAAAGGAACGACACACGTGAGAGAACGGGAATAGTAGTAGAGCTGCTGTAGCGCATTCGGGTGAGCGAGGATGGCAAGGTGGTGATATAGACGACCAACGTATGGACTCTTATCAGCGGCCATGCTATACCAGAAGTGTGCAACTCCGGCCCACGTCTCACGATCTTGCAAATCCTCGTCCGCAATGGCTAAGCGGTACCGACTAAGATCTCCTAGAGACTCGATCTAGGTGTCTTTAAACGTGGGCACGGTTTCGTAGAGCAGAGACATCATCTGGTAGGCTAGATAGATGAAAGCTAGCATATAGTCTAAGGACTCTGGCAGCCGGCGTTGTAATATCTTAAGGAAAGAGTGGATACCGTGCTTCCACATCCTTGCCGGCATTGAGTACTTAGATGCAAGACGGCGAAGTGCAGGAGAGGCAGAAGGGTGCTGACTAGCGAGGAAAAAGTCATGATATTCATGCAACAAGGTCCTATGCAGAGACATTAATGCCTGCCAGTGGTCAGGCATCAGATTACAATCCCCATCAGGATCGGGTAGTACAGAAGCCTGAACCAAGTCAACGTGAATGCATTTGGTCTCGAAAAAGGTCAGACCCGCGTATATCAACTTAACCTCGGAAGCTAGCTGTTTTTGAGAGATCGGGCGTACATTGGACTCTAAGATGATATTTGGGTAGCAAGGATTGATACGCTTACTGGACTGAGGTTGGGGAGATGAATCAGCGTCAATGGAGAGAGGGAGGGTTCTTGAGTAGTCTAAGTCCTCCACGTAAGGCCCGGCGGGGTCCTCGTAGCCAGTTGCCTTCTTGGTCCGCCTGGTGTCCCGGATTGGCACACGTGACTGTAATTCAGATGGTTGGATATTAGAGCCAGCAGGCCGCTTTATTGACCCCGGAGGTGATTGAGACCTGCCGTTCATCTCTAATAATGACAGCTGCATTAGATCAGGCGTGGAATCAGCACCTGCAGTAGCCTCGGATGATATGTGCGACTCTCGCGCAGTCTGGTCAGCCAATAACCGCCTGAGTAACAGTCAGTCTGGGGTTCGCTTGCGGTGTCCTAACGTAGAACTTGCGGTGATCCAATTTAGGAATGCAGAAAAGCTAAACTTACGCAGCTTCGTCTCTCAAAACCTTTCGAAATCGGCCAGGGTTCTGAGGGTCAATTCCCATGCCCAGCAGAGTCGGGGAGTGGTCTGAGACGACATGATCCCACAACTGGTCGTCATTCTGGAAGACACTGCCACTGCAGTAGGGACATGAGGGATTCCGGGCAGCGGCCGTGGAGGCCTTCGCTTGCGTCATGAGGGCTTGCGTATATCTGTAGTTGTCAACTGGCTGAAGAGAAGGAGACGTTGTCAGGGACGGACTCGGATTGCAGCAAACCTGCCATTTTGGCGAGTTGAATATGGTTGGGCGGTGCAGTCGTATGTCGTTGCTGGAGAGTAGGTGTGCATTCGGAATCCTAAACGGGTGTCGGCGGTGCGGGACGGAGATGGTTCGCGACGTTGCAGAGCCGCACGATGGGGGTCCTGAGGCACGAAAGAGGAAACGTGGTGATCTCTGGGTGAAGCCTGAGCAAGCTGCACTTTGAGCTGCTCTTCCCGAGGATATTTATTACATTAGAACGAGGCTCTGGGTGTTGGCAAACGTGCGAACCAGTTGTAAGGCAGCCACTAGTGGCGCCCATGGGACTTAAAAAGCCCCTCCGCCCCCAACCCTTGTCCGGCGTGTTCGACACCTTGCACAGTGTGATATGCTCAGCCTCGCCGGGCGTAACCATGTCGGTCCTCTTCGTGCTGCACTTCAGATCCCTAAATCTATTGCGTCCAAATCTTGGCTCTTCGAGGTTGCCAGCATGCTGTGGGAAAAGGAATCCTACGGTGTCGTGCACAGGCGTCCCTAGCATCCGATAATCACCAGTTGTGAACAAGAAGTGGCTGACGATCTTTCGCGTCTAGAATACGCTATTGATGTATTAGGGCACCGGGTGCAGCCTCTGATCTGCGCACGCACGCCTCGCGGCGAACAGAAGCCAACTCTGCACGATTACGCACAGGGAGACAAGGAAAGCGGAGGCTGCTGTTGGAGAGGCATAGGCGGTATTTCCAAACTACTTTAGGACATTTAAAAACAATCTTTAGACAGCCACATCCCCCTTATTACTTCTATTAATCCCCTGCTAGCCCCTTTCGGGAGTTTGCGTGGGGAGAAGTGAAGTGTTCCGCCACTATTTGGCTAGTTTGTCATGCACTAAGTCAACCGCTGGCGAATGAACCAGGGGAGCCATTGGCGATCACTACGCCACGCTAACTCACACTGTAGCGAGTTTCGATGCCTCTAGCGCCACCATCTTCGGTGGTGTCGCCCCAGGAGCCATGAAATGAAAGCCGGCAATAACGGCAGAGATGTAAGTGGTCAGTTACTGCATGGGAGGGTCGGTAACGAGCTTTAATGCTAGCATTGTCTCAAATGGCTTTCGGAGTTGGAGCCCTGGAGCCATGGATATGAGGAAGAGGACCACGGAGATGTAATTGGTGAGCTACAGCTCGAGAAAGCCGGAACGCTACTCCTGGCTAGGCTGAGGATGCAAGTTTACCTTCAATCACAGCTGCGCTCGTTGCCTAGAGACCCCTCTGCAGCTTTCATTCATCCTGCGTCTTGTTCCTACACAGCTTCCCGCTTCCCACTTCCCGCAGCTGAGCCCGGCGAGCTGACAGGGTAGGTTCTTTGGACCGCCACTTCTCCATCCCCAGACCTAGTGCCGGAACGCTATGCGAACTACGATATCTCGATAGAGATCAGCCAGCCTTCTGGTGGTGGCACCAGATTTGCGCATTCTGGACGTGAAAGATTGTCAGCCACTTCAATCCCTCGGTAATTATCAGAAGATGGAGCCAAGTTGGTGACGTGAGGGAGGTAAATAGATAGATTGGCGAGGCAAAGAGCTAGGCTGGTGAGGTGGAGAGTGAGGTTGGCGAGAGACAGATTGGCGTAGCTGATTCTCAAGGCCAGAAGCACACTGAGCCTCATCTCCTTTGAAATCATAGAGTCTGCATCTTATGCCATAACTGATGCGTTGAACTTTGGATATGGCAGGATGAGAACCACGGGAACGCATGTTGTGCCGCTATACACGCTATGCCGTACTGGGAGTGCGACATGTCGCACTCCCGGTACGGCATAGCGCCTGCTGATTAGATAAACGAAAAACCAAAAGACTTTGCAGAACGCCACTTTTCTTTCCCCGCCCCAGCTTAACCGAGCGGACGGATACCCGGTGGAACGCCCAACCCTATGATTCAGCCCGTCGAATGTGGTACAAGGGCGGCCCTTAGGCTACCCCTTGTGTGATCTCAACAGATATCGGCTAGCCTTCTTGTGGCGGCACCAGATTTACTCATCCCGGATGAAAAGATCGTCGGCTACCCCAGAGATGCCTGTGGACGGCGTCGCCAGGAATCCCCACCCGCACCTTATCCTGTTCTCTTTTCGTGTTCCGAATCGACAAGTGACACGCAAGCGGCGCGGGTAGTACGGTCGGTATTGTTGGATATGATGCCGCCCATGCTCCTGGGGCCACCGAAGATGGTGGCGCTGAAGGCATCGAAACTCGCTGCAGTGTGAGTTAGCGTGGCGTAGTGATCGCCAATGGCTCCCCTGGTTCATTCGCCAGCGGTTGACTTAGTGCATGACAAACTAGCCAAATAGTGGCGGAGCACTTCACTTCTCTTTTCCCCCTCGATCTCCACCACCGCCCGCCTCAACAGTCGCGCCCGCTCCAGAGCAATCCAGCAGATCGCTTTCTCGGCGCTTCCCTCGCTCGGAGGCAAAATCGAAATACCGTCCGCTGTGTGGCTGCCCGTGGAACCCAGCCTGGAGCATCACCGCGCCCGACGACGGACCGACTGTCTTCCTTTTAGCCCCTTTGCACACGGCCAACATCGTCGTAGTCGCACGGAGAGGACCGACATGGTGATATAGAGCTGGTTACGCCTGGCCAGGCTGAGGATGCATGATTGCCTTCAATCACAGCTACTCTACTCGTTGCCTGGAGGCTCCTCTGCAGCTTTCGTTCATCCTGCGTCTCCTTCCTGCACCGCTTCTCTCTTGCAGCTGAGCCCTGCATTGAACGAACCGTGCATGTTTGCCTTCTCTTGCTCTGCATCGAGTCTACACCCCCTGTCTCTCTCTTTCTTTCTGCTTCTGCCCCGTACGCAATGAATTTTATTGACATCATTATTGGCTACACTGGCTGGGCTATCATGATCCTCTGCAGCGGGTATTGTGTTGGGAGTCATATATACGCTGCATTATACGAAACAACGGAACGCAGCAGATCACCGCAACCTATCATCATCTCATCAGTGTCCTTCTTCTTCGTTGTCTTCGGCTTTGTATCATCTTTTTTCAGCAAGGGCTTTAAGCCAGGCTCCTGTGAATCCCCTAACAAATGGGCCACTGTCATAATTGTGGCGCTTCAGTGTGCGCACCAGACCCTATGCCTATACGATGTGAGTTTTCCGTTGTTCAATTAAACAGCATCGTATGCTTATCTGTCTGTTAGTGTGACCGCCAAATGAACCTCTCCGGTCGGGAGTGTTCGATTTCCGGTTGGAAGCGTTTGAGTTATTACATCACAAAGTTTTTACGGTTGGGTTCACCGATATGGCTGGTTGGAGTAATTCTAACCTTTGTATTTGAATTGTAAGCATTTAAATGTATCCGGAAACGTATAAGATAATAATTGTTCTGTAGATATATCTCTCATTTTGCGTGGATTTTGAGATGTATCACGGCATCAATGTGGACACTGAAAGCCGCGAATCATGTTGACCGCAGCTCGCGGCTCATTAAGGTATGGTTTGCCAATGTATTTACGCGTAGTTGTACAATTTTGTCCCAGTACGAGCTTGACATTTGGCGTACTCAGCTAGAAGCTATCGTGGGATTTCAGAGGCACGGAGATGCCACGCCACCATCCCACACACCTTAACTCCTTCCGCCCTTCCCCGGCTGGCCCCATATATGTGTAGTCTCATAAATCCTGACACTCAGCTGAGCTCGGACATATCCTAGATTGTGAATATTTTAAGCTATTGGCTGGCGTTTCAATGGCCGATCTTCATACACGCTGACGGAGTAAGCCATTAAAAGTCGTTTCTGCATAATCTTGGGATGACGTCTGGATTCACGGCGATTATCGAGAGCTGGAACTCCGATACGGCCGAGCTCCACCTTGATACGATTCATGGCGAAATTGGTGGATGGTGGTTGGAGAAGTGAGCATTAGCATCAGATGCGTCGTCCCAGGAGAGTCGAGACTTGGAGTCAATGCGCGGCACGGAGGGCGTTAAGTGACGACCATGTTGATATATCTAGTTGCGCCCAACTATACATGTTTGCTTTCACCCGCCGCTCTTTGCCTTACACTTCCTGCGAGACAGATCTTTTTTTGCCTGCATCCTGCACTATGAGGCCCTTTCATTAGCTCGTTTTATCCTGTCACAAATGTTCTCTGCGTTAGCGTCTTTCTACTCGTCTGTTTCTCTACACTTGCATGACCAAACTATTAGGAAGTTGAAGATAGCTTAGGGGTAATAGGGAGATCTTCAAACAAGTATGAAATTCTAAGCCTCAGTTCCCTCGCCCTAACATCTTCACAGCAAAATTCGAATTTCTCAATCCGTTACTATGGAGACAGGACAATCCCACGAAGCCACCCTAGTGAACAACGGAGATCTGGTCAAACGGTACTTCCCCTCCCTCCGATAATACTCTCGGGCCTCCCCAATTGCAGAACCGATGCGTCAACAGAAGCTCACAGAGACACAGAGAGCGATCCCGGACTATGGACCGCCATTCGTCGTCCGACCCGCTTTTCTACTGCCAGGAGTGCGGTCGCGGCTACAAGACGGTCGAGTCGCTAAACTGCCATCACAAGAACCACTCGAGCAACAAGTACGTGTGCCACATCTGCCAGGTCGGCTTCAAGCGCAAGGACCTGCTGCACCGCCATCTAACACAGGTCCATAAGTGGGGTTCGTCGCGCAGGGCCTCGAAGCCGAGGGGCGGGGACAAACGCCCCTGTGTGCGGTGCTCGCAGCGCAAGATCAAGTGCGATCGCCTGAGCCCTTGCAGCGGATGCACGCGCGGCAAACACAGCTGCCAGTACCCCACTCCACCGAAGAGCTCCATCAGCCCTTTTGCCACCATTGGCGCCTTCCCGAACCCAAATGCTACCACTGCCAGCCACGTCCCGCCCAACCTGGCCTTGTCGTCGTGGAGTGGCAACCTCTACTCCCAAAACACCGACCCAGGCCGGGACAATCACTCCCAGCTCTCGCCAGAGACAACAACCACCCTCCCAAGTTCTGGAACAGCCACGATGTGGCACTCACCGGAGCCCCAAAATGCGGCAATGGCCTACACCGTAGTATGCTCGGGTGCCAATGAGCTACCAACCGTGAGACACGTCCGCAGCTTCTCCATGATGGAAACCACTCCACCAGTCGTCAAGACTGAAGCGCCCTCCCAAATACACCATACGCCGCCGCAAGAGAACGTGAGGCTGCGGGAAGAGAACGCGAGGCTGCGGGAAGAGAATGCGAGGCTGCAAGAGAACGCGAGGCTGCGAGAGAACGTGGGGCTGCAAGAGATCGCGAGGCTGCGGGAAGAGATCGCGAGGCTAGAAGAGAAAATTGCACGGAACCGCTGGCTGAATGAAACCACTGTCTCGACTCAAGAAACCTTGAGCAACGGATCCGTGGAAATCACATCATTCAACACCCTATCTAGGCTGCTATGCGCATCTAGACCAGAAGATTCCAATTTCATGGCGCAACCATTGTATTCTCCCACAACTTCAACATGGAATTTTCAGGATAGCAGGTCAGCAACATCAAATTCGTTTATTGCTCCGCAGCCTATCCAGCACTGTGAAAGCTATTCCGGCAAATGTTCCGTCTGTTGCTGTCCCAACTTCGAAATGGACAGCGGTCGTTATTGTACGACAAGATTCTATAAGGATCTCCCACCGAGGATGTGTAAAGAGTGCGGACACCAGGATTCAAATCACGCGCCACCTGGTGCGCAGGTCTGGGCGGCGAATGCGGGTTCGGTTCTGGTGTAATGGGATATCTCTGCTGAGTTCGAAAACAGTTCGCAGTTACAGTTGATCCGGAATTGGGGGTGGAGGCCCTGTCTAGCTTGTATTTTTCCATGCTCTGGCGGGCTTGAGTAGCCGCTGGATAAAGGAGGCGTCGATTCCAGTCGTGAACAAGTTGATCGTGTAGTGTCGGCCAGCCCCTGGAGTTATCTCAGCGGGCGGCTCAGACGGTAACTCGATAGTAACTAGTTTAAAAATAGTAATTTGACCGTTTATTTATCCCGCTTGTCTGATCACTTCCAGAAGAATACTTCCAAAGCTGTAATGCGCCAAACGTGCTGTTTTGGGCTAGCGTGCTGGTTGGGCGGGCCCGTGCCTAGCTTCAGCGCACATTATCCTTCGCTACTTCGAATAGTCAAGCTTTTGGCTTCGCGAGACAGCCAAGCCTTCTCAGCAGCGATGCAGCGATGCAGCAATGCGGCTATGGCGCCCGGCTGCAAGAATCTTACGACTAGAAATCTCTCACCATTAGCGGCATGACAGCGGTTGAGTGTGCACTATAGCTGCCCCTTTCACGCTGCCACCATTTCCAAGATGGGAACGGCGTCCGGGTCCCAAAGTGCAAGGTGGCATAGACCCCCTCCTGCCGACCTGATCAAAGCATACTCCCCTTTCTGTATTCGATATAAGATCCAACGAGATAAGCATAAGTTACAGGGATGCTTTCCTCAAAGAGCCCGGAGGGCTTTGGCTTGATGGACGCCCAGTTCAGAAAAGACGGCAGTCGTGCTTTCAGGGGCAACCTCAACACCAAGAGGAAGCAAACAGTATATGAAGCAGTGTTCCCTCTCACCCGCTAGCTTCAATATCTAAAGAAAGGAGTAGCAACAAGTAAGTATGACGTGCGATATGGCCTAGTGTACACTTTACCTGATGCTAACAACAGAGAAACTCAGCTAGCCATACGCGAGTGGAACAAGAACAAGGTTGAATCTCTCGAGAAACAGGTTGCGGAGCTCCAGCAAAAAAAACTAGCAGCTACCCCATGAGCCCCACGAGCCCCACGAGTACGCACAATTACATCGCCTCGCCGGACATGCCGAGTATGGAGGAGTCGCCCTCTCACAGTGGCTACTCGTCCGGCTCCAACTCGAAGAAGCCGTCCAACATGTCAGGGATGAAGCGTAAGCCCTCAAGGGCTGGCACCCGCAGCGTCACCACCCTCACCGCTACCCAGCTCGAACGCAAACGCGCCAGCGATAGAGAAGCCCAGCGCGCCATTCGCGAGCGGACCAAGAACCATATCGAGTCTCTAGAGCGCCGGATTATAACCCAGGACGCCGACAGCGAATTAAGGCTCACTGAGCTCTTGCAAAGAAACAATGAGCTGGAGAACAAGAATGCCGTGCTGCAGACGCGGCTGAGCCATGCTCTCGCCTCGTTAGAATATGCAGATTCCTAATGGAAAACCCACCAATGGCTCAGCAGCCCATGCCGATGCTGGGCTTTGGCACTCCTACGTCGAATTACTCACCGCATCTAGAGGAGTATCGGTACATGAGCGTGCAGATGGCCCAACCACAAGGCCAAAATCCCCCATACCAGGACCATGTAAAGGTCGAGCCACAATGAGCACGTATTAGCTTGGGTAGCAATGTTTGCCGGAAGTGAGTCTAATCTCCGCACCTACAAAGTGATGTCAGACGGAGGCATTCGGAGCGATTTTGCTGGTTGGAGCAGCGCATTTACCTAGACTGCTGCCCTTGATAGGTTCTGGCCGTCACGTCGGAGCCGGGACATCGAGCCGAAGTAGAAAGAATTGTATTCCACTTATTAATGCATCCTACCTTGTCGATAACCTGTGCCAACAACTCTCTACGGGGCAGTTGGAAAGAGACGCTGTAGATGGCGCTGATCCAGATGAGCGCGATGATGACTGCGCCCCTTCGGCCTCGCTAACCACCAGCTCGAGGGCTAGCTCGATGGCCTCGGGCTGATCCCCAACCCCATAAGAAGATGGCGGACATTAAGGTTGCGTACCGGGTAGTGACGCAGGCAGACTTTGTTGAAGCACGAGATCTCCCGCCCTGCATTCACATCCGCACCATACTTTTCAGGGTATAGAGATGCATTAGCGCGACATCGTCCGAAAAGAGATTAAGGTCTACGCTCATGGCAACGTTACCCCTTAACATCAAGACCACAACGCGACGAATTGCCCTAGGACCTGCGAGAATCGAGCCGCGTGCCGAAACCAGCCCCGAAAGTCGTAGAAGCAGGTCCAATACGACGCGGCCGAGTAATAGCCGTAGGATATGACATGGTATAAGCGGCGTCGCCAAATCGATGTTGTTGTTGTTGTTGTTGTAGCGATAGATCATTTCTTTTGTAGCTTAAATTTCTTTAGTTGCATGTGATAGCGTATCTGTACTGCGCCTGGGGTCCGATCTGGGAAGCGTTCAAATATCTCCTTCCACTCCATGCCCATGTTTCTCCTGTACGCGAGTAACCGCTGGTCGTCCGACTCCAACCACGCTGCTCGCTTTCGTTTGGGGAGACGCATATTGCCCGGATTAGGGCCCATAGCATGAGGCTTGTATCCCATTGTGTCTTCGTCTGCATCCTCATCCTCGTCCTCATACTCTTCGCCCATGTAGTTGTCTGCATGGTCAGCGTTATGATTCGCAGCTTCGCTGTAAGAATTGCTCTTCTGGTCTGGACTGAGCACCGTCTAGCTCCGACGAGGAGGTGAGTCTGATGCAGCGTTGTCATATCGGCATCCCAGTAACAACCATGAATCCTGCGATAGCTGGGCTATCCGGATGACTTGACCTCTCTCTCCAAGAATGCTGGTATCAAGCGCTATCATGTCTAGAGGCAATTTCGACTTGTTGCAACGGACAATTGCTGATACAATCGACAAGGCGTTTGGCACAGGGTGAAGAGTAATATCAGCTATCTGGTAGGCCTGGTTGGCGCTAAGTCCATAATTAATGCTGGGTTCGTTCATAGCTGTCCCTCTTGGAGCGGATATTTGCGGGGATATTTGTGGGGAGCTAGACCGAGTCACCCTATCTGTTCCGGGCCTAGACAGGTGTTGAGATTGGCACGGGATCACTTGTCGAGACCTCGTCGTGCGCATCGTGCTACAATCCCGTGGTCTAAGAGCGGTTTGTGACGTGCCGCGCCCCTTCGTCCGGAAACGGCGATTGCTTGTCACTGACAAGTCATCAGCCTGACTGGGTTCGTCCTCATGGCTCCCCCCAACTTCGCCATCGCTGACGTCGCTGTCATCTTCACCCATCTCCAAATACGGACTGAAGTCTTGATCGCCCGGTCTTCGTTCAAACGGAGAGATTGATTGTCTTGAGGAATGCAGCAGCTCTTTCTCTATCGCGCCCTCGTGTTGTTCGCCATCGCCGCCATTCTGTAAATCAAGGAGGTCGCTTCGAGATAGGTTGGAGGTGTCGGCGCCATCGTCTTTGCCGCCACCGTCCCCGCCACTAGCATTTGGGTTGCTGACTCTGAGAGGCGAAAAATGGCTGCCGCGGGCCGGCGGCGGCGGCGGCGTCGTCGTCGACGCTGGTGTGCGCACAGTACTACGTGAAAGGCTCTCTGCCTGTGGCTGGGCTGACCGCCGCTTTGCTGAACGGGAGTCTTCCGAGGCCAGTTCCGAGGTGTGATCATCGGCGTACTCCCGCTTGCGTGTTGCATATGGCCGGTTTCTCATGGCAACATCATCGTAAGGTGCGTCCTGCTTGGGGAAACTGTCTTCAAAGGGCGTTAAAATGGGTTTCTTGAATCTGCAGGAGGATGCTCACCATTACGCATGGCTGCCATGTTCTCCGCAGAAGATGCGCGCATGCTAGCTGCATCCAGGCCGTTATCCTGATATTCTCGCGATTGGCCACTAGATTGGATGTCGTCCATGCCATGGCTTGCTCCGGCTGCAACATCATCCAAAACGAAAGCAAATTCTGTCATTAATCAGCAAATCAGTGCTGCAACGCCATCAATACACCTACCTGGACTACTTCCATCGAACAACATAGGTACGGTTAAGTCCATCTCATCGTTTGGAGTCGGGCAAGGCCCTTCCTGGCCTGGCTGCTGGCTCTGTGGTAGGTCATCTCCGCCATCTGCACACATGTTAGCCAGGAACTCTTAGCCTGTACAGTTGAAGAGCTGGAAATACCTGGATGTAGCGAGTCTGAAGGGCCAGTAGTTTCTACTGCAGCTAGTCCCGGATTGAAGTCTGACAGATCGGCTGAGAAGTCATCAATATTAGCCAGAAGTACTCTTTAGTATAGTAGCAACTCACGTGCCTTAGTCTATGGCGTAATTGTGGCTGGAATAACTACCAAGACTCGCATTCATACCCTTGCTTGCCCGCCGAAGCAAAATGGTAGTGTTTGGAGTGTGAGGGGCGTAAGATGTATCGGTGGTCAGGAGGTCGGATTTGAGATCAGACATGGACAATCGTCTTCATGTTGTAACTACGTCAAACGCCACGACGACCTGCAGGCCAAATTCAATCGAAAATACGACTATCAGCGTTCTAAATGCGAAGGTCCTGTGCTGATACGGGCCTGGTTCAAGCTTATACAAGGCATTAAGATACAATATGGGATTCTAGATGAGGATACCTGGAATTTTGATGAGACTGGCTTCCAGATGGGTGTGATTGCGACTGCACGAGTTGTTACAGGAACCGACCGCGCTGGTCGGCCTAGAACTGTACAGCCAGGCAATCGCGAGTGGGTTACAATTATCGAGTGTATTAATGCGATGGGGGCAGCAATTCCACCGCTGGTTATCTTCGAAGCTGTGATGCACCAGGCTGCTTGGTATCAAGCTATTCCACCAGATTGGTCAATTGGGGTCAGTGAGAACGGCTGGACGACGAATGAGATTGGCCTAACCTGGCTACATCTATTCCATGAGCATACAAAGGATCGCACTGTTGGCACGCATCGGCTGCTTGTATTGGACGGCCATGGTAGCCATATCAACCCCGAATTCGATCAATTTTGCCTGGATCACAAGATTGTGATTGTCTGCATGCCGGCGCACTCATCACATCTACTACAGCCGCTAGATGTAGGCTGTTTCTCGGCGCTTAAGCGGGCATATGGGCGCAGCGTCGAACAGATGATGGCCAGCGGCGTCAATCATATTGACAAGCTCGAATTCCTGCCGATATATCAGCACGCTAGAAAGGAAGCACTACATCAGAACAATATACAAGCAGGATTCTCAGCTACTGGCCTTGTGCCATATAGCCCTGAGCGCGTGCTAGCACAGCTACACGCTGAATATCAGACGCCATCGCCACCACGCCGGCCAGGCTCAAGATCCTCCTGGGCAGCCGAAACACCACACAATATTGCTCAATTAGAGCAGCAAACAGCCTTGCTAAAGCGCTATCTTAAGCGCCGTACGCAGAGCCCACCGAGCCCCACGGAGCAAGCCCTCACGCAGCTTGTTAAGGGGTGTGAGATGGCGATGTCAAGCGCTGTGCTGCTTGCAAGCGAAAATGAGAGGCTACGCGCAGAAAATCAACGCCAAAAAAGGAAGAGGAAACAGAAGCGTACATATATAGCTAGAGGAGGGGTTCTATCAGGCGCAGAGGGGGCCTCTCGTGCACAAGCTGCCCAGGAGGGGGCGGCAGAGGGGCCAGTAGAGGGGCCAGCAGAGCGACGGCAGCGTGCACCACCTAAGTGTAGCTTGTGCGAATCACTGGAACACAACGCTCGTACGTGCCCTAGACGGCAGGCAACTAGCTAGTAGATAGAAACACCAAAGATAATTGTTCGTGGTTGTGTAATTCGTGTTTCTATAGCCTCATTGTGGGGTAGGTGGGCCACATGCTTGCGTGGGCCACATGCTTACCGACTAACTTACGTTATGTTTTGAGAGTAACTTACTTAAAACAGCCAGGTAGCGCGGTCGATCCATCGCTTCACGCGTGAGAAATTAGTCGAAGAATAATTTCACAACTTCCGTGCCTCATTCGTACGTCAAAAGGAGCCCTCGCGCCGCTGTTTGTGATGATGATGTGGTCAATGTGCCTTTCTTCTCTTCAAGATGGCTTCACTTCCTGGCAGCCAGTTGGAATGCTCCTACGCACGTCTGTCTACGCGTCTCAGCTGTACAGGGTTCACTTCTCAGCTGGACAAGGTTCACCTGTTGTTTTGTCACCGTTGCTGCCTGCAACCCCTGGTCTCTCTTCACTAACGTCCATCACTGCAGGTCGAGAAACACTCCGCTCCGAGAAATATGAGGGGTACTTGAACTTCAAACAAATTAAGTTTTGTGCACACGTTGATCTCTGTCCTAATCCTATACACGTTACATGCTGTAGCCATTTCTAAACATCTAGGACTCCTTGCATCTAAAATTTACAGTTGCGTTGTCGCCTTCGCGCCTGATTTGCGGAGAGCCTCCTTTCATGGTTGTAACCGATTCCATCGCCACAGCACCACTATTAAGCTCCCATCACTTCTGCTACTCATATAAGTTACCGGACCAAATAGTCGAGCTCCAAAAGGAAAACAAGAAACTCAAGCATGACCTCGAGGAATCTCGGCAGAAGATTACTGGTCTATTGGAAAACGGAATGAAGCTAAAGAGAGGAAGTCGACGGAGGGGAAGGAAGCCAACAATTGTCTATACTCCTGGGAGCTCTCATGTTGAGTAATCCTCTATCCACTCTTCATCTTCATCTCCCACCATTCCACTCTTTGTCAGCTCTTCGTCAAGGTCATCGGCTAGCATCCACTTTGGCTCAATGGATCTTCGCGCAATTTCGATGAACGGAAGTAGTATCCTTGGATTTTGGGAATTTTTTACGAACGGTGCCTTTGCTTTGTTAGTGTAGCAATCTTTGTCGAAATAAGGATGTTTTACTTCTTGTAGATGATTCTAAGTAGTGTGTGGTAAGGATGTAATATCGAAAAATGTTTTCGCCTCCTCTAACCACTTAATAGAAAAGAGATCCCTCTGGATGGACTCTACTATACATATAATTGGTCTTACATTTATTTCGTCCCGCTTACTATTCACACTGCTTCTTAGAATCTCCTCTACAGCGTCTAACTAATTAGCTATATTTACTTCCAAAACGATACGCTACGTACCGATTTTAATAATTACATTATTTCTATTATTACAGAGGCATATCAGTCTTATATCGATTTAATAGTTGGTGATTTAAAACTCGTTCTTTAGAAACATAATACTATTTAGAACCTTTAAACAAATCAGCCCCTCGTTTCCTATAAATACAGCTTAGAATTGTTACCTCCTTGCAAATAGAGGTAATGCCTTGCTCTTAAGGCTTCCTTAGGGATGCGAGAACTTTGTCTAATAAAATACCTGGCCGTTCTATAATAATATAAACTATTAAAGCGTTAAGTAGATAGGTATTATAGATGTTTATAATATTATCGAAGGATGTTTTAAAAAGACGGAGGTTCTTAGGTGTTGCGTTAATAATGCGTTTTATAGCGAGAATCTAGAACGGTTCTCTTTTTTCTTGCATAATTAACAGCTTATTCTCCTTAATATATACCCTAAAGTCTTTACTAGGTGCTGTTCGCACTAATTTAAGAGGACGAGATGTTATATATTGTTTTTTTGCGGTGATTAATAGCTGTAGAGGGCTGTGGTAATCGAATTTTCTCTTTATTCGAGGCTGTTGCGAGGATATACGTGTTGCGACTAGAACGCTATCGTTAGCATATTTCGGAAATTCGACTGTATTTTTATCCATCTTAAGTAAGGGCTAAGAAGGAATGTCGATTTCTTTTAGTGTCGAGTAATCAGCCCCCTAGATTGCACTAAGTGCTCCTTTCTACTTACCCTGTTAAACTTACCCCTTTACCAACCTGCACCGTCTCTATATATATTAATAACAGCCTCTAGATATTAAATATAGAGCCAGCAATTATGCTAAAGAAAGCCCTATATTCGGTTCGAAATACTCTTAAGGTAATGCCTATAGATTATAAGGTAAGACGATATAGGGGTAGCACGATTGCTCTCGAGGCGGAGTCTTACCGAATACAAGCAAAAAAATATCCCCTAAGGCGGACTTAAAAACCCGCTTCTAAGAGCTTGTAAAAGACAATAGTTATCTTCGACTAGAGGTTTAGTTTTACAGAGAATGCTTTAAATCTGCTTAACGTTTTCGAGATACTGTCTAAAACACGGCCGCCGAGTTAGAAGTAAGATATCTTCTAAGCGAGGTAAACGGTGGGAAAAGAAAACATTACGCTGTTGCCTTACACGATTCTTTGGAAGTCTTACTCGAGCTTGTTAAAAGCCTTCGGACGGACGCAGCTCGGACTACTAAAGACGAGCGGCAGGCAATAGTAGATTGGCTAGCCTGTTTTAAAGATTCTCCTGCAAAAAAAGAGCCTTTTATAGAACTAGGTTAGGTAATTTAGGGTTTTTACTAGCTGGATTTATTATATAATCTTTTTCTAAATAAGTACTTAGAGTATAAAAGATATATAACGTCCCCCCTAGGTGGCGCAGCACCCTCTGTGCCGCAAGAAATATATTATTTAGGTAACTAACTATAATAAATTAATTTTACAGATAGCAGCACTAAAGTCTATTACTACAGGTCGAGAAACACTCCGCTCCGAGAAATATAAGGGGTACTTAAACTTTAAACAAATTAAATTTTATATATATATTAATCTCTATTCTAATCCTATACACGTTATATACTATAGCTATTTCTAAACATTTAAAACCCCTTATATCTAAAATTTACGGTTATATTATCTTCTTTACGCCTAATTTACGGAAAAACTCCTTTTATAGTTATAACCGGATTCTATTACTATAGTACTACTATTAAGCTTCTATTACTTCTGCTACTTATATAAGGGTTTTCTAAGCCTAAAAGCCTTACTACTATACTAGGAAGTTGTTATTAGCCTTATAGCGGCTATTGCACGCAAATTTATATAAAGTTGCTACTTTAGTTAGTACTTCTAATTAAAATATATTGTATTTAGGTGTATATAGGATAAAGTAGGATTAGAAATAATATTAAGTAGCAGAGTATAATTAATTGTATATATATAGTATTTCTTATTAGTTAGGTTACCCTGCCCGACGTTCTATATAGCTTTAATAGTAAGCTTATTAATATAGTATAATAGGTTGTCTTTTCTATACCTTCTAAGTATTATATACTAGAACAGGGTATAGGTTAAGTTATTATTAGGGTGCAATAGTTTTTAAAAGGTAAGGCAATAATTAATCGGGATATAAAACGGGTTTATTACTTCTAATAGGTAGTATTAAAGTTTTAAGTTAAATATAAGGTTCCTATCTATATAAAAGAGTGTCCTTATATATAAAAAGTCCGTCCTAAGAAACCTATATACTTATTATACTTGTTTATAAGCCGGGCGAGTCCGTTTTTTACCTACTTTTCCACGAGTTTATTAAGCCAGCTTATTCCTGCTCGCTATAAGCCTAATAAGCTATTACGTAACCCTGTCTCTATAATACCCTATTTTTAGATTATTTCTATCTACTAGCAATTTATAGGGGAATCTAGGATTTCTATACGTTCTATATATAACTTTTTTAGTTCTATAACTTAGTTCTATATAATTAGTTTTATCTACTTACTTATTTCTATAAGTGCCTTTATGCTCGGGTGGTTTATATTATAGGTTATAATATTTACTCCCCTTTTTAAGGCTTTCGGCCTAAAAGTACTTCTATAGTAAGGTTTTAGATAAGTAGCTAGTAATACCCTATTTACTAGGCTGTTATTATACTACTCTATTTCTTTTTTTATAATATCCAACGCCTTAAAAGCTAAAAAGTGCAAAAACTGCCTTATTTTTGCTTTTTATATTAATAATATTAGTGTTAAAATGGTTTCTTATTTTTATTACCTATTCTGCAACCTTTTTTATATTATTTTATAAGCTAACTTAAACTGCTATTCGGAGTACGTGCGCGTATAGTAAGCGCGTTGCGACGTAAATAGTACCTCGGCCGCGGATTATAAGTTAGTGTAGTTCCTTACTATTTCTATTATTACTAAGTTTTCCAGGGCGAAAACTATTTTATAAGAAAGAGCGGTTACGCGCGGAGAAATCCGCTACTTATACTGCTCTTTATACTGCTATAGTAAAGATTAAACGTCTAGAGTTTTAAAAGGAGTTACTCTATTATTATAGCAATAAAATACTTCGGCGTGGTCTAGAATCCCTTAAAAAACTTAAGAAAGTAGATTAGAAAAAGGCTAAGTAAAAAAAATAAGAGTATGCCGAGCAGGAAGGCTTACCTTCTACCTTAGAAACTATTAGGTATTCTTCTTTCTCTCTAGGTGTGCTGGGCACTGCCAGCCGTCTATTCTATTGCCATGCATCCTAATTATATAGTAGTAGTATTTCCTCTCTAGATTTCTTTAATCCTTTCTAGTTAAACAGTATATTATTACTGTTTTTCTAGGCTATTCCGGATTCTAGCAGTAAAACTGCTGCAGGAGTTTCTAATAGTTTGCTAAACTTTTAACCGGTTCCTATATATTTTTAAAGGTGCTGTATCCTTTCTACTTAATTAGGTACTTCTTTTACTAACTATATTATTAGGAATCTAGGATTTATTCGACCTTATATTTATTATTATTATTAACCTTAATATTATTTTCTAGCTTAGCGTTAGGTAGTACAGGTTCTAGTAGCAATATATAAAAGACCGGGTGTATTTTTATCCTATTAAGTAGCCTAAGCTTATAGTTTACTAGGCTAATAATATCCTATATTTTAAATAGTTTAATTTTAATATTTTTGCAGAGTAGGTAGACTTTATCCCCCCTCTTAAAGGTTAGTATAATACTCCGGTGTTAGTTATAATATCTTGCTAACCTTAGTATTAGGAATTAGATATCTATTAAAAGCTGTCTCTATAGCTCTTTAATATTTTTAACTAATAGCAGTGCCCTTTAGGCTTTTATACTATTAAGTTAAGGTTTTTAATACGCCTCTAGATTAAAACTATAGTTTATAAAAAAGGGTAATACCTTTATTATTTCTATAGATGCACTATTATAGGTAAACTAGGCTATTAGTAGTAGTAATACCTAATTATCCTGCCTATAATTAATATAGCATTATAGGTACTATTCTAAAGTCTAATTAAGCCTTTCTATTTACCCGTCCGTTTAAGGGTGAAATACTATAGAAAGCTTATACTTTATCCCTAGTTATACGGTAAGGGTCTGCTAGAATTTTAATATAAAAAGCTTATTTTAGTCTGAAATTATCTCCTAGGGTAGCCTATAGTTGCTAATAATATATTTTAAAAAAGCGTAGGCTAGATCTTCTACCGTTAATACTTTTTAGTAAGGGATAAAGTATATATATTTAGTTAGTTAGTCCGTAACTACTAATATTATATTATATTTTATACCTGTTATAGGTTTAATAGACTATAATAGCTTAACTATAAAGTTTTATATAATAGATTCCTATACTTTTTCCGGTATAGAGGGACTCTTTATTAGTCCGTATAGTGCGTGTTATGCCGACTTATTCTTTATATATTCGCATTTGTGTATAATTTTCTCTATTAGTTTCCGGAGTCCGGGGAAATAGAATGTTCTTATAATTCTTTCCTATGTTTTTTCTACTTCCTAGTGCCTGTGCACCGGTGTACTATAGAATTCCTTAATAAGCTCTTTTTATAAGGTTTTAGGCATAAATATCTTATCCTGTAGGGTAATAATACTGTTCTAGATTTCTCTGTATTTTTAGTTTATAGGTTCTAGGCGCAAACTTTACTAGTTATAACCTGCTAAATCCTGGCTTTCTTAGTCTTACTTTTAAGCTGCCTTAATTTATCTATACTACTTATTATTCTTAAACTTATAAGCAGCTGCTGCTTATACGTAGTTAAATTTAAGGGTTCCTAGACTTCTCTTCCTAAGTATAGATTACCTGTTTTTTTCGGCTCCTTCTATATAGTCCGGCCTTTGGCTAAGTATATCTATATAAGCGTTTTTAGATCCCTTTTAGTACGTAATCCTAAAATTAAAGGTTTCTAGTTTTTCTAACTATTTTACTTATCTTCTATTTAACTCCTTAGTTATAGTAAAGTATATTAGATTTTTATAGTCTATATACACCTATATTATATATACTACTTTTTTAAGGTAAACTTTCTACTAACTAAATACTTCTACTATAGCTAGCAGTTTCTTATTATAAATATTATAGTTTAGCTTAGCTAGGCTTAGCTTCCGTAAGTAGAACGCTATAGAGTATAACTTCCCTTATTTATCTAGTTAGTTAAGTATTACTTCTAATACTTTATCTAATATATTACTTTTAATAGTAACTGGTTTCTATAGATTAAAAATTGCTAACACTAGTTTTAAAGCAAACCGTGCTTTTAGTTTATTAAATACGCTCTGCGCTTCTAAAGTCTATCTATACTTAATATCCTTTCTAGTAAATCCTATAAAAGGCTTTGCAATTTTTAAGTAGCCCTTAATAAACTGCCTATAGTAATTAGCTAACCCTAGGAATAACTATAGTTCCTTTAAATTCGCGGGCTCTGGCTATTTTTAGATAGAGGACACCTTGCCTTCTTCTATCTCGATCTGTCCTGGACTAATAACGTATTCTAGAAATCCGACTTTCTATTTATAGAACTTGTACTTATCCGGGTTTACTATAAAGTCGTATTTTTTAAGTTTTTTAAGTACCTTTTATATATATATCCTATATTCGCTTAGTATTTCTAAGTATATAAGGATATTATTAAGGTATACTACTATAAACCGGTTTAAGTAGCCCCTTAGCACTAAGTTAACTACTACTTAAAATATTGCTAGCGCGTTAGTAAGCCTAAATAGTATTACTATATACTTAAAGTGTCTATATTAAGTTCTAAAAGCCGTTTTCTACTTTTCTCCTTTTCTTATCCTAATTAAATAGTACCCTTTGCGTAGGTCTATTTTTATAAAGTACTTAGCCTTATATAGTTAGTTTTTAAGTTCGGAGATTAAAGGTAATAAATAGCAGTTTTTAATTATAATCTTATTTAACTGTCTATAGTCTATATAAAGGCGTAGCTTACTATTTAGTTTTAGAACGAATATTATAGGGTAACCTGCGGGCAATTCTAATAGTCTAATAAATCCTTACTTTAGGTTTTTTTCTAGGTATTTTTCTAGTACTTCTAGTTCGCTTTAGGCTAGTAAATAAATTGGTCTAAACTGCGGTTATTCGCCTAGTACTAGGGGAATATAGTAATCCTAAGGTTAGTACTTTAGTAGT
Organism: Mytilinidion resinicola; assembly: GCF_010093595.1. NCBI lineage: Eukaryota > Fungi > Ascomycota > Dothideomycetes > Mytilinidiales > Mytilinidiaceae > Mytilinidion > Mytilinidion resinicola. The sequence goes on from NW_022985442.1 coordinate 2,132,852, forward strand.
ATATTATTACAACCCGTAATATAAACAACCCGAGCGCAGAGGCACTTATAGAGATAAGTAAGCAGATAAAACTAATTATATAGAACTAGGTTACAGGACTAAGGGGGTTATATATAGAACGTATTAGGATCCTAGATTCCCCTATAAACTGCTAGTAGATAGGAATAATCTAAAAATAGAATATTACGAGGACAGGGTTATATAATAGCTCGAGAGGCTTAAAAAAGTAAGTAAGGTAAGCGCTTAAGGGGCTTAAGGCTGCGAGCTAAGGGAGCAGCTTAAGGGGCTTAAGGCTGCGAGCTATACGAGTAAGAGGTTTTTTAGGACGGAGTTTTCCTATAAAAGGACGCTTCTTTATATAGATAGGAACCTTATATTTAACTTAAGACTTTAATACTACCTATTAGAAGTAATAACCCTGTTTTAGACCTTAATTAATTATTGCCTTACCTTTTAAAGACTATTGCACCCTAATAACAACTTGCCTATACCCTGCCTTAGTATAAGATACTTAGAAGGTATAGAAGAGACAACCTATTATACTTTAAATACTGCTATATTAAAGGAGTTGTATACAGACGATTAATTAAAATAGCCCTACTAACCCCTTTAGGTAGCATAACTGCTGGACTAATCCTAACTATAACTAAGGTAGCAACACGTATACAGGCGTTGCTTATATAAATATAAACACTAGAAGAAGCTAGTAATATAAAGGATAAAAAGATTACAGCCCTATAGGGAAATTTCTAGACCGTCTAAAAAGAGCTTACTACTACTAGAGTAGTTAGCTATAGAGGCTATAAAATAAATAAGCCCGAAGAGTTTACTAGGGAGAAAGGAGCTTTATAAGCGTTTATAACGCAGATAAAACTATACCTGCGCACAAACTAAAGCAACCTCGAATTTAAATCGGATAAGGTCTGCATAGCAGCTACCTTCTTAAAGAAAAAAGCGTTCGACTAGTTTAACCTAATACTTATAGACTAGCTTAGCAACGCCGACGCAGACGATCGGAAACTAGAAACCAACGTTATATTTAGCAACTACGGATACTTTAAGTTAGTACTTTAGATAACCTTTAGAGACACCGATAAGGAACGGATAGTAGAATAGAAAATAGCAGTTCTAAAGCAGAAGGGCTTAACCAGCCGCTATACTTTAGAATTTATATAAATCGCGTCTAAGCTATTATAGGGAGATAAGGCTCTATAAGTATAATACTATAGAGGTCTTAAGGAAAATATTAAAGATAAAATCGCACGAGGAGAAAGGCCTCTAATACTCTACGAACTTAAGGAAATAGCAATACGAATTAATAGTTAACAGCACGAGCGACAACTAGAACGGGCAGATAAAAGAGGACTTTATTCTTACGCCCAACTAGCTAAACTAAAGCTAAAAGTAACTAACTGCAACTATAGAGATCGCATAGAGATTAATATTGCAAAACAACGCAATAACTAGAAAGGTAAACCAATTACTAATAAAGAAAGGTAAAAAAAAAGGCGCAACAGCGCATGCCTATTATGCGGAGAATAGGGACACTTTGCGAATAAGTGCTCCAGGAACACCCGAACAGTAGCAGTTATAGTAAAGCCGAATATAGACTGCTATAATTCCATGTTATAAACCGCGTGCTATAATAACAACTGCTTTACCTATTAGTTAGATAAGTAGGTAATAGGGTACTATCTAATACAGAGGATAAAGGGACGTACTATTACTATAATAAGGAATAAAAAGTATAATAGCGACCCTATAGATAACTACTACGCCGATATAGAAGTTAAGAGTATAGAGATCGACTACCTATTAGAGACGGATAAAGTGTTCTAGATAATTAAACCGCAATTAGAACCCTAAACTAATATACCCGAGCTACTAGATAATAGCAGGGCCGAGTTACTAAACACGGAAGCATAGGTTAATAGAGTTGTAGCCACGTATAAATAAAGCGCAAGAGAAATTCTTATATATCTTAATAAAGGACAAGAAGCGTAAGAGGCCGAAAACGCTACAGCGGGCGCAGAGCTAAAAAAACCAGCTAGTCACCAATTTCTAAGAGCTATAGGAAGAGTTACCGGACAACTTATTAAGAAAGAAAGTGCGAAAATAGCCGCTACTAGACCAACAACAACTACTATTAACGCAGAGACGCGCGCGAGGTTAGATATACTAGAAGGCAAAAGCACGAATATCTGGAATAAACTAAATAACAAATCACCTATTAAGAATAGTAAGGAATACTATAATAGTAATAAAGACCGCGAACTAGAAGAGTAGTCTAGCGACGGCGAATTTAGTATAGGGCTAGAGCGAGAACCGCTAGAGCTATATAGAAGGTAAACTAAGATCGAGATCTATAGAGCTTTATACTCTATCGGTAAAATAGGCGTCTATAATAAGGAAGATAAACGGCTGGATAGAAACCACCTACTTTATAGATAGATATCTTAGGTATTTTATATTAAGAACAAATACGACGAGTATATAATATATAAGAAATATTAAGGATAGTACCTATATTAGACAAAATATTATATTATTACGCAACTAGTACTGTTTAAGGAAACAGAGCACTATATTATAGGTAAGAAAGACGAACTTATAGGAGTAGCTACTATAGTTACGAACCCTTAGTACCTAATAGAATATAGAAAAGGCAAAAACTAGCGGATATACTACTAGGACTTATATCTAGTATATTGCGAAATAAAACACGCGAACTATTAGCTATAAGAACAGCTAAAAAACGAGTAGGCGCTTAAGCAATAGGACGGCTAGAGCAGCTAAAAATAAGGTCCTACGGAGCAGCCAAAAACAAAGGAATATAAACCGCGACTATTGCTACTCTAGAAGGAAAAGCCTATATTACAGAGAAAAAAAGGAACCCGGCAACATAGCCTAACTCTATTCCTATTTAGAACTATAGACATATAATCCTATTAGTTAAAATTAGTAGGAACCCGGCAAAAGCACTGCTAAATAGTAGCGCGTAAGGAAATTTTATATTCTATAACTTTATTAGGAGAAACTAGATCCCTTAGTAATAGAAAAATAGACTATATAGACTATATACAGTAGATAGCACACCTATATAATATAATAACGGGCAGGTAACTATAGAAACTTAACTAGGTATTATATAGATTAAAAAACATAAAGAAACTATTAGCATAGATATAACTAACATGGCGAGATATAATATAATCTTAGGTATACTATAGCTAAAGCAGCATAACTCCTAAGTCGATTAGAAGTCTAGTAAAGTAAGGATTTAATCGGAAAGCGGACTAAAAGGCACCCCGCGCTAGGATAAGCCTAAGCAAAAACAAGATATTAATATAAATACCTTAAGAGGTAAAAAGGCCTAAAGAGAAGACAAGGCAGCGAGCTAATAGTAGCCTAAACCCCTAAGCAGCCGGCAGCTAGCTAAGGCAGCAAAAGCACTAGTTATACTAGAAGAATATAATAAATTTAAAGAAATCTTTATAGAAAAGGTTTAGGATATATTACTAAAGTACTAACTTTAGGATTACTATATTCCCCTAGTACCAGGCGAATAACCGCAGTTTAAACCAATCTATTTACTAGCCTAGAACAAGCTGGAAGTGCTGGAATAATACCTAGAAAAGAACCTAAAGCAAGGATTTATCAGACTATTAGAATTGCCCGCAGGTTACCCTATAATATTCGTTCTAAAGGTAAATAGTAAGCTACGCCTTTATATAGACTATAGATAACTAAATAAGATTATAATTAAAAACCGCTATCTATTACCTTTAATCTCCGAACTTAAAAACCGACTGTATAAGGCTAAGTACTTTATAAAGTTGGACCTACGCGAAGGGTACTATCTAATTTAGATAAGAGAAGGAGAAGAGTAGAAAATAGCTTTTAGAACTTAATACGGACACTTTAAGTATATAGTAATACTATTCGGGCTTACTAATACGCTAGCAATATTCCAGGCAGTAGTTAACTTAGCGTTAAGAGGCTACCTAGATCGGTTTACAGTAGTATACCTTAATAATATCCTTGTATACTTAGAAACGCTAAGCGAATATAAAATATATATGCGAAAGGTACTTAAAAAACTTAGGGAATATAATTTTATAGCAAACCCGGATAAGTGCAAGTTCTATAGGCAGAGAGTCGGATTTTTAGGGTGCGTTATTAGTCCAGGACAGATTAAAATAGAAGAAGGCAAGGTGTTCTTTATCTAAGAATAGCCAGAGCCCGTAAATTTAAAGAAACTATAGTTGTTCCTAGGGTTAGCTAATTACTACAGGCAGTTTATTAAGGGCTACTCGAAAATTGCAGAGCTACTTATAGAACTTACTAGAAAAAATATTAAATATAGATAGACCCTAGAAGCATAGGGTGCATTTAATAGGTTAAAAGCACAGTTTACTTTAAAACTAGTATTGGCAATCTTCGACCTATAGAAACCAGTTACTATTAAAAGCAATGCGTTGGATAAGGCAGTAGGAGCAATACTTAACCAACTAGACGAACGAGGGAAACTGCATCCTATAGCGTTCTACTTATAAAAGCTAAGTATAGCTAAGCTAAACTATAATATCTATAATAAAAAACTATTAGCTATAATAGAAGTATTTAAACAGTAGAAAGTTTATTTTAAAGAGGCAGTATACACAGTACAGGTATATATAGACTATAAGAATCTAATATATTTTACTATAACTAAGGAGTTAAATAGGAGATAAAAAAAATAGTTAGAAAAACTAGAAACCTTTAATTTTAAGATTACGTATCGAAAAGGATCTGAAAATACTTATATAAATATACTTAGCAGAAGGCCGGACTATATAAAAGGAGCTAAGAAGACCAGGCAACCTATACTTAAGGAAACTAGTCCGGGAACCCTTAAATTTAACTATATATAAGTAGCAGTTGCTTACAGGTCCGAGGATAATAAGTAGTATAAACGAATTAAGGCAGCACAGAAGGTAGATTAAAAAAGCCGGGATTTAGCGGGTTATAACTGGCAAAGCTTGCGCCCAGAACCTATAAACTAAGAACGCAGAAAAATCTAGGACGGTATTATCACCTTACAGGATAAGATATTTATACCTAAAACCTTATAAAAAGAGCTTATTAAGGAATTCTATAGTACACTAGTGCATAGGCACTAGGAAGTGGAAAAGATATAGGAAAAAATTGCAAGGACATTCTATTTCCCCGGACTTCGGAAATTAACAGAGAAAATCGTACACAAATACGAGTGCACGAAGAATAAGTCGGTATAACACGTACTGTACGGACTAATAAAGAGTCCCTCTACACCGGAAAAAGTATAGAAGTCTATTATATAGAACTTTATAGTTAAGCTACTATAGTCTATTAAACCTATAATAGGTATAAAGTATAACGTAATATTAGTAGTTACGGATAGACTAACTAAATATATATACTTTATCCCTTACTAAGAAGTATTAACGGCAGAAGATCTGGCCTACGCTTTTTTAAAGTACGTTATTAGCAATTACAGGCTACTCTAGAAGATAATTTCAGACTAAAATAAGCTCTTTATATCGAAATTCTGGCAGACCCTTACCGTATAACTAGGGACAAAGCATAAGCTTTCCACGGCGTTTTACCCTTAGACGGACGGTTAAATAGAAAGGCTTAATTAGACTTTAGAATAATACCTATAATGCTATATTAATTACAGGCAGGATAATTAGGTATTACTACTACTAATAGCCCAGTTCGCCTATAATAGTGCATTTACAGAGTTAATAAAGGTATCGCCCTTTTTTATAAACTATAGTTTTAATCTAGAGGCGTATTAAGAACCCTAACTTAACAGTATAAGGGCCTAGAGGGCACTGCTATTAGTCGAAAATATTAAAGAGCTATAGGAACAGCTCTTAATAAATATCTAATTTCTAATACTAAGGTTAGTAAGGTATTATAACTAACACCGGAGTATTGCACCAACCTTTAAGAGGGGAGATAAAGTCTACCTACTCCGCAAAAATATTAAAATAAAACAACTAAGCATAAAGTTAGACTATATTAAGATTAGACTATTTAAAATACAGGATATTATTAGCCTAGTAAACTATAAGCTTAGGCTACCTAATAGGATGAAAATACACCCGGTTTTCTATATATTGCTACTAGAACCCGCACTACTAAACGCTAAGCTAGAAAATAATATAGAGGTTAACGATAATAATAAATATAAGGTTAAGCAAATCCTAGATTCCCGACAGCACGGTTAGCAAAAAAGGTACCTAATTAAGTGGAAAAGATACAGCACCTCCGAGAATATATAGGAACTAGTTAAGAGTTTAGCAAACTATTAGAAACTCCTGTAGTAGTTTTACCGCCAGAATCTAGAACAGCCTAAAAAGACAGTAATAGCGCACCGTCTAACTAGAAAGGATTAAAGGAACCCGGAGAGGGAATACTACTGCTATATAATTAGAATATATAGTAATAGAATAGACGGCTAGCAGTGCCTAGCATACCTAAGGAGAAAAAAAAATACCCGACAGCCCCTAAGGCAGAAGGTAAGCCTTCCTGCTCGGTATGCTCTTATTCTTTCTACTTAGCCTTCTTCTAATTATCTTCCTTAAGCTCTTCTAGAGTCTTAAAACTACAACGTATTATCTCTTTACTACGCTTATATAATAGCTTCTTTTAAGAATCCAGGCGATTAAGCTTTACTATAGCCGCCTTTAGGGTCGTATAAGTCTCTAACTCCTTATAATAAAGTTTATCCTTTTTATAGGCTAACTTCCGCCCTAGAAAGGTTAGCCGGGACACAGTTATAAGTAATAGTAGATTATAATAGCTTATAGGCAGCTGCTAAGATGCTAGCGATATTATAGTTTAATTATTACGCCCGAACGCAGGCGGTATAATAATCCGAGTTAGATATGGAAACTATATATAATAAACCCCGAGACTTGCACCGGGAATAAGGCATAACTTTTAAACTAGACGCGTTGATATAATTAGCAAGTATAAGACAACTTTTTTATTTCTTAGCTTTTAAAGCGTTGGATATTATAAAGGAAAAAACAGAGTAGTATAATAACAGCCTAATAGATAGGGCATCGCCAGCTACTTATCTAAAACCCTACTATAGAAGTACTTTCGGGCTAAAAGCCTTAGAAGGGGGAGTAAGTGTTATAACCTGTAATATAAACAACCTAAGCGCAGAGGCACTTATAGAGATAAGTAAGTAAATAAGACTAATTACGCAGAACTAGGTTACAGGACTAAAAAAGTAACGTATAGAACGTATTAGGATCCTGGATTCCCCTATAAACTGCTAATAGATAGGAATAATCTAAGAATAGAATATTATAAGGATAGGGTTATATAATAGCTTAAGAGGCTTAAGGGAGCGAGTAAGGCGAGCGCTTAAGGGGCTTAAGGCTGTAAGCTAAGAAAGCAGCTTAAGGGGCTTAAGGCTGCGAGCTATATAAGCAAAAGGTTTCTTAAAACGGAGCTTTCCTATAAGAGGACGCTCCTTTGCATAGATAGGAACCTTATATTCAACTTAAGACTTTAATACTATCTATTAGAAGTAATAACCCCGTCTTAGACCTTAATTAATTATTGCCTTACCTTTTAAAGACTATTGCACCCCGATAACAACTTGCCTATACCCTGCCTTAGTATAAAACACTTAGAAGGTATAGAAGAAACGACCTATTATATATATCCTAAACCTTTTCTATAAAGATTTCTCTAAATTTATTATATTCTTCTGGCACGTTTAGTACTTTTATTACCTTAGCTAGCTGCCGGCTGCTTAGGGGTCTAGGCTACTATTAGCTTGCTACCCTATTTTCTTTTTAGGCTTTCTTACCTTTTAAGGTATCTATATTAATATTTTGTTTTTACTTAGGCTTATTCTAGTATAGGGTGCTCTTTAGTCTGCTTTCCGATTAGATTTTTACTTTACTAAACTTCTAATTAACTTAGGGGTTATACTGCTTTAGCTATAGTATACCTAAAATTATATTATATCTTGCCGTGTTTATTATATTTATGCTAATAGTTTCTCTATATTCTTTAATCTATATAACACCTAGTTAAGTTTCCGTAGTTACTTACCTATTACTATATTGCACAGGTGTACTATCTACTGTATATAGTTTATAAGGTCTATTTTTCTATTACTAGAGGATTTAGTTTCTCCTAATAAAGTTATAGAATATAAAATTTCCCTGCGTGCTACTATCTAGCAGTGCTTTTACCGGGTTTCTACTAATTTTAACTAATAGGATTATATATCTATAGTTCTAAATAGGAATAGAATTAGGCTGCGTTGCTAGGTTCCTTTTTTTCTCTATAATATAGGCTTTTCCCACTAGAGTAGTAATAGTTGCGGTTTGCGTTTTTTTATTTTTAGCTGCTCTGGCCGTTCTATTACTTAAGCGCCTGCTCGTTTTTTAGCTATTTTTATAGCTAATAGTTTATATATTTTATTTCGTAATATACTAAATATAAGTCCTAGTAGTATATTTACTAGTTTTAGCCTTTCCTATATTTTATAGGGTACTAAAAGTCCGGAACTATAGTAGCTACTTCTATAAGTTCGTTTTTCTTACCTATAATATAGTGCTCTATTTTCTTAAATAGTACTAGTTGCGTAATAATATAATATTTTGTCTAATATAGGTACTATCCTTAATATTTCTTATATATTATATGCTCGTCGCATTTATCTTTAATATATAATACCTAAAATATCTGTCTATAAAGTAGGTGGTTTCTATCTAACCGTTTATTTTCCTTATTATAGATACCTATTTCGCCGATAGGGCGCAATACCCTATAGATTTTAATCTTAGTTTATTTTCTATATAGCTCTAGCGGTTCTTACTCTAGTTTAATACTAAATTTTCTATTACTAGACTATTTTTCTAGTTTATAATCTTTATTACTATTATAGTACTTCTTACTATTTTTAACAGGTAATTTATTATCTAGTTCTTACTAGATATTACGGCTTAGGCCTTCTAATATATCTAATCCTACGCAGGTTTCTGCGCTAATAGTTGCTGTTGTTAATATCCCTGCAGCTGCGGCTATTTTTATTTCTTTTTCTCTAGCAAGCTGTCTTATAACTCTTCCTATAGCTCTTAGGAATTAGTAACTAGTTAGTGCTTTTAGCTCTGCGCCTACTATAGCGTTTTTAGCCTTTTACGCTTTTTATCCTTTATTAAGGTGTGCGAGAATTTCTCTTACGCTTTATTTATATATAGCTACAACTCTATTAACCTAGGCTTTTATATTTAGTAACTTGGTTTTACTATCGGTTTATAGCTCGGGTATATTATTTCGGGGTTCTAATTATAGTTCGATTATCTAGAACACCTTATTTATCTCTAATAGGTAGTTAATTTCTATACTTTTAACTTCTATATCCGTGTAGTAGTTATCTATAGGATTGCTATTATACTTTTTATTCCTTATTATAGTAATAGTACGTCCCTTTACCCGTTGTATTAGGTAATACCCTGTTGCCTATTTATCTAACTAATAGGTAAAGTAGTTATTATTATAGCACGCGGTTTATAATATAGAATTGTAGCGGTTTATATTTAGCTTTGCTATAACTACTACTATTTAGGTATTCCTAGAGCACTTATTTATAAAGTATTCTTATTCTCTATATAATAGGTATACGCTATTACGCTTTCTATCTTGCCTCTTTTTATTAGTAATTAGTCTACCCTTTTAGTTATTATGTTGTTTTGCGATATTAATTTCTATACGATTTCTATAGTCGCAGTTAGTTACTTTTAGTTTTAGTCTAGCTAGTTAGGCGTAGGAATAAAGTCCCCTTTTATCTACCTATTCTAATTGTTGTTTATACTATTAACTATTAATCCGTATTACTATTTCCTTAAGTTTATAAAGTATTAGAGGCCTTTCGCCTTATATAATTTTATTCTTAATATTTTCCTTAAAACCTCTATAGTATTATACTTATAGAGCCTTATCTTCCTATAATAGCTTAGACGTAATTTGTATAAATTCTAAAGTATAGCGGCTGGTTAAGCTTTTTTACTTTAGAACTGCTATTTTCTATTCTACTATCCGTTTTTTATTAGTATCTCTAAAGGTTATTTGCAGTGCTAACTTAAAGTATCTGTAATTGCTAAATATAATATTAGTTTCTAGTTTCTAATCGTCTATATTAGCGTTGCTAAGCTAATCTATAAGTATTAGGTTAAACTAGTTAAACGCTTTTTTTTTTAAAAAGGTGGCTGCTATATAGACCTTATCCGATTTAAATTTAAGGTTGCTTTAGTTTATACGCAGGTATAGCCTTATCTGCGTTATAAACGCTTATAAAGCTCCTTTTTTACTAGTAAACTTTTTAGGTTTATTTATTTTATAGCCTTTATAGCTAACTATTTTACTAGTTATAAGCTTTTCTTAAACGGTCTAGAGATTTCCCTATAGGGCCGCAATCTTTTTATTTTTAGTATTACTAGCTTCTTTTAGTGCTTATAGCTATATAAGTAATACCTATATATATATTACTACCTTAAGTATAGTTAGAGTTAGTCCAGCAGTTATACTACCTAAAGGGGTTAGTAGGGCTATCCTAATTAATTATTTATATGCGACTTTTTTAATATAGCGGTGTTTAAAGTATAATAGGTTATTTTTTCTATACCTTTTAAGTATTACATACTTAAATAGGGTATAGGTTAAGTTGTTATTAGAGTGCAATAGTTTTTAAAAGGTAAGGTAATAATTAATCGGGATATAAAACGGGTTTATTACTTCTAATAGGTAGTATTAAAGTCTTAAGTTGAATATAAGGTTCCTATTTATATAAAGAAGCGTTCTTATATATAAAAAGTCCGTTCTAAGAAATTTATATACTTATTATACTTATTTATAAGCTGGGCGAGTCCGTTCTTTACCTGCTCTTCTATAAGTTTATTAAGCTAGCTTATTCCTGCTTACTATAAGCCTAACAAGCTATTACGTAACCCTGTTTCTATAATACCCTATTCTTAGATTATTCCTATCTACTAGCAGTCTATAGGGGAATCCAGGATCCCTATACGTTTTATATATAACCCTTTTAGTTCTATAACCTAGTTCTATATAATTAGTTTTATCTACTTACTTATCTCTATAAGTGCCTATTAACCTATAGGTAAAACATATTATAGTATATACTATATTATAATTTAAAACTAAACTGTGCGCTGTAATAATATAATTTAGAAACGAAAATCAAATTATACTATAGTAAACCCCAACCGAATTTACTAGTTCTAATACTGCGGGCAAGTTATTAACTATTGCGTATTAAATGCACTATTCGGATTAATAATACAACTGTTAGATTATATTATCGTCGTCGTGTTAGGGTAGTTAGAGTTGTAATAATATTTATAGCCGTGCGCAGTAATCGCAGTTAAGGCGCAAACGTAGGAAAGTAGTTAAGTACCTAAAGTTTATAATAGATATAGTTGTTGCAAGCTATTTATAAGCCCTAGGTACCCGGAAATTAGAACCTACTATACTACTAGTTGCACCTAGGCATATAAGGTTATAGATAGATTTCCTAAATATATAGTTAAGTAACAGGTGTAATAATCTAGGTAGCTAAAAGCAGAAGGCGTTAGGAAGGGTCTAAGTAGCGGTAAGAGTAGTTAAAAGCACGTCCGGCCGCTATTAACACGGCGATTAACACGTTTATTAATTATTTATTATCTAATATTCTATTATCCTATTATTATATTAAACTATAAATCTATTATAGCAATTATTATAGCAATTGTATTAAACGCTATAGAATAATTCACCCGAATTTTCGAGTATATCCCGCAGTACTATATCGTAGTTTGCTAAGTTTATAGCTATAGTATTACTAAAACGCAGTTATAAATATATTTAACTAAGCACTACTAGGAATTAATATTAGCAACACGAAAATCTATATAAAAGGCCGTAGCAGATATAGAAGATTGGGCCCAGAACAACAGGTAGGTTGTTTTCCTAGCACCTACCGCTAAACCCGTGCTATATTTACCTATTTAGGATAACGGATTAAAATGTTTAGGAACCTATAAAAACAACCAGCCGTATAGAGTTATAGTACGCAGTTTGCAGAATATATAGACCTATTATAAAAAGGAGTATAGGTGGAAAAATCCGTAAAAGCGAGGATATTATTACTAAAGGCAGCAGAGTATTATACAGCGGGTAAAGATATAGGAAGTTAGCGTGTATTACTAGAAATTTAGCAGTAAGGCGTTGTTGGCCCGATTATTCCAGGTAAACGCGTATAACCCAGCCGCAGAGAGAGAAAAATAGAAGGATTCTATCCCACAGCGGTAAATAGAACCAGCCCTTGTTCTATTTATTTGTTAAGAATAGAAAATACCAGACTAGGGCGTAGATTTAGGCACAGGGCTTATTCTATTTATTTTTTAGAGGCAGGTTCCATTTATATCCCGCAGCCGGAATTACACCAAATTTTAGTATATTATTTAGCGCATTTAGTTGCACCCCCCAGCCGATTTATATTAGGTTAACCCATGTAGTTGGTTAGGGTTAGGTGGAAGTTGTAGTGTTCGCAGAACCGCCGCGACCGCAACCGAGCGCGCAGCAGAACACTACTAGCCGTGGCTATATACACTATATAAATATTAGCAGCAGCACCGAACCAATGCCTATAGGAGGCAGGCGTAGTTAATATCTAATAATAGCGTATTAGGTGCAGGCAAGGAAGGTATAGCAGCAAATAAGGTAGCTACGGGCCCAATTTTTAGTTGGGGACGAGAACTTTAAGCCCGGACGTATATATTAGCGCAGATCCTGTGCAGTTATATATAGATCCCGCGCAGGCATAGTTGTATTATAAGTTAGGCTACAGTTATAATAGTTTGGCGGGTGGTTAGGGTAATCGGCAACCGCAGCAACTGTGGCAGCGAGGCGAAAAGGGGGTGGAAATTGCACCCAGCAACCTATAAGTAGCACTCGTCGCCGCCTATTAAATATTAAGCAAGAGTTAATTCCAGAGGCAGACTAAGTATTTAAAATAGCTAAATCCAGTACTAAAAGCAGGTATTTTAAGCATTTAGCCAAATTCCAATTAGCTATTTGCAAGGAGTACAGGTATAGCGTATAGCTAGACCAGATTAAAGGCCATTTACAAAAGATCTATAAGGTACCGCGCAAAAAGGCCGATTTAATTAGAGAAAGTGTGCGTAAATAGCCCGGAGTTATCTAGTATCTAAGTAAGTTTAAAATACCGGACAGTATTATAGCGCCAGTTAGCCAGTTGCTGTTGTATTTAGATAGATTATTATATTAACTAGAACTAGGCTGTTGCTGTTATATATTGCAGAGTATTAGGGCAATAAGAAAGTATTAGCAAAAAATCTATAGGTGGTTAGCAGGAAGGAAGCCAGGACGGCTAAGTTAATTAGGAGAAAAAAGGGTGCAGGCACGTATTAAAAAGGCATTTAAACATGTCTATTGCCAGCGGTTTTTTATATAAGGCCACGGATTACAGTATTTTAAAGTGCAATAACCTAGGCAAGGCCAGGAAGCCAGGCTAGAACCTGTTCCCGTTAACGGTAAGATTATATAGGCGCAGTTGGGGAAGAAAATAGCAGAGGCGTAGGTAAATATAGAGAAGCAAGTCTAAATAACTATTTAAGCCGGCGAGAGAGACAAGGTAAACCTGTAGTTAGAGCGGACGCAGTAGTTGCTATATTTAGTAGGTATAGAGAGGCCGGATTTATTAGCATATATTAAGGAGCTAAATATAGACCTAAAGCAGGAGGAGGAACCCGTTAAAGCCGCAATTTAGGAGGCTATAGACGGGTTAGCGCGGTTTAGCCAGGCGTTAGTTATTAATTAAGTCGGCGTATTTATGCGGTTAGAGGCAATTTAAACAGAGAAGCACTAAACGCGGTACTAGCCGTTGCAGCCGTATATAGACGAGAAGTTGATTAGCAAATATACCCGGCTGTAGAAGCAGATGTTAATGTTTTTTGCCCGTACGCAGCGCAAGTATAAGTGGAAGAGCCCTAAGTACTAGTTTACGCGGCGGCAGCAAGAGGCGTAGGAGGCGTTAATTAAGCAGGCCGAGCGAGAGGTAGAGGGAGAGGATAAGATAGAAGAGGAGGAAAAGGATAAAATAGAAGAAAAGGAGAATAAAATAGAAATTAATAAAATAGATAGCGATAAGAAGCAGGGAACAGGAGATAGCAGGCCTAAGAACGCCAGTAGTAAGCCAGAAGGGTTAACAGGCATCTAGAAGGCGTGTTTGCAGTTTTATATTAAGTTGCTAAACTAATCTATTACCCGCAAGGAGTATAACAGCCCGTTAGTATATATATTAGCGGTGTTGGGTGTTAAAAAGGACGGCTGGAAGGGCCCCGAGTTATATCCGCCTATTTTATTAGCCGTTATTAAGGTCACCCGTTTTATAGTGGTTTAGCAAGCGTTAGAGTTATTAAAGCCGTTTTAAGATAGCGAGTTTAACAGCAATAGTGCGTATAAGAGCGACGACAGCAGCACGCTGTCCCGGCAGCGGCAGAAAGGATGTTTGCAGTTTATTTAAGAGATAATAGATAAGTTTATAGTCCGAGGGAGCCACGGGCCAATATAGTAGATATTAGATTTACGGATATACGGGTTAAAGATCTATTATAACAGCATATTAAGAGGCTATATTAAATGGATAGGCTATAACGAGTTGTTATATAAGGGGTTGTATTTTAATATAGCCTAGTTCCGCAGCATAGTACACAGGTTAGTTATAAAAAGCCGACAGTTATTGTTAGAAAAGCTATTGTTTTTCAATAGCGGGATTTTAGTATATATATATGCTGAAATCCCGCTACCTAGCAAACGGAACAAGATAACTAATTAAGTGCCCGTAATCCTATAGAGTGAATTACGGGACAATCCAATAGATAAGTAACCGGGATAGAATTTTTTAAAGGACTATTAAACGCGGTTGCCCGTTAATAGAGAAACGTAGTTGTTTAATTGTATCGGACGCGATCCTGTAACCTAAGAAAGGTTTTTAAAGGCAGAATACCGCTCGGGTATTAATTAACAAGGAGTTAAGCAGTATATATTACGCGTAATCGAATTCCGAGAGAAGTTAATTATATTAATATATATATTAGGGGGGCAGCCAGTATAAAAACCTAAGGTTTTAAGCGTTCGGCATAGTAATATAGTAAAGGGCGGGCATTGCAATATATTTATCGAGGACGGTATAGTAGTATTTATAACGCGATACTATAAGGGTTATATAGTTAGTAGCAATATTAAGATTATCTATTAATATATACCGCGTAAGGTGGGGGAGTTATTAGTATAGTATTTATAGTTAGTATTGCTGTTCCAGCAGCAATTAAAGGCGATAGTATGGGAAAAAAAGGCAATATTATCGCATTTATAGCCGGCCGACCCAAGCGGGCGTAAGTAGACATCGGAACAGTTGCAACAGGCGTTAAAGCGCAAAAGCAGGGTCAGGTTAGAGCAGAAGCTAACTATTTAGTTATACCGTAAAATTACTATTAGTATTAGCAGAAGGTTTATACGCAGTTTAACAGCATTTAGGGCAGAGGATAATAATAATAATAAAGAGTAGAATAAGGAGAATATAGCAGCAGCAATTGCAGACGAGTAGGCCGGGTATACATCGCACGTTGCCGGGTTAGTGTATACGCGAGCAATTATAGAGCAGGCAGAAGCGGTGGCCGATAAAAGGCAGCAGTTCCGGGTATTAAGTATAGATTAGCATCGGTTTTTAGGATATTAGTCGGCCGTTAATAATAAGTTTATATTAAAGAAGCGGAAGCGGGCTCTATTTAAAAGCGAAGCAGATAAAGGTTAAAAAGATTAATAGGCGCGGTTAAGGAAGATAAATATAGCGGTATAGTTAAAGCGGATAATAGGTACAGAGGCGGTGTTCCGAGGCATGCAGGAGGACGTAATCGCGATAATTACGGCAGGCGAGAGCCCGGTAGTAGCAGTAATACCAACTAGTATAGGAAAAAGCTTATTATTTATATTGCCAGCGTGGGCAGAGCAGGGTGGAATAATAGTAGTTGTAGTGCTATTAATTATATTATAAGGGGATATAAAGCGGCAATATAAGAAGCTAGGTATTTCGTATAAAGAATAGAAAGGACGGCACCCCCTAAATACGGCAGCTGTTGTATTAGTAACGCCGGAATCCGCCGTTAGTAAGGGATTTATAACGTTTTTAAATCGATTAAAGGCAACGCGGCAGCTGGATCGGATTATTATTAACAAGTATTATATTATTTTAAACTGTTAATATATATTCCGGAAGCAGATATAGCAGTTAGGTAAGCTGGTGGCGGCTAAGACGCAGATAGTGTTGTTAACCGCAATATTGCCGCCGATAGAGGAAGGGGAATTATATTAAAAAATGTATTTCTAGAGGGAGCAGGTAAAGATATTTAGGGCGAGGACGGTATAAGTAAATATAGCGTATTATATAGTTCGAGTAGATAGAAAAGGAAAATAGGAAATAGAGGAAGCGGTTTTAGGGATAATTTAAAGGAAAATTTAGAGGATTTAAACTAGGAAGGTAGTAGTATATAGTAGCACAGTTGGAAAAGTAAAGAAAATAGCGCAGGCGTTAGATTACAGCGCGTATTACTATAATACAGTAGGTAAAGTAAGTATATTAAGCAAGTTTATAGACGGTAAGCAACAGGTAATTATAGTAATAAGCGCGTTAGGTATAGAGGTGGATATACCGGATATTTAGTGCATTATATATATAAATCGGCCGCGAATATTATTAGATTACGCACAGGAGAGTAGTAGGGCGGGGCGGAACAGATTGCGGAGCAAGGCAATTATAGTTAAAGAAAGGGGTAAAAGGAGAAGTAAAGGAAATAGGCAGATAGAAGAAAAGCGGCGGTTAGTAGGGTTATATATAGAAGGGGAAAGTAAGGTAGAGAAATATAGAAGGATTATATTAAACAGGTATTTAAACGGGCGAGGGGATAGAAATAGGTATAAGGAAGGTAAAAAGTTATATAATATTTGCGGCGGAGTAGAAAAGGAGGTGGAAAAGGTGGAAGAGGAAATAGAAAAGGCCGAGGAAAAGGTTAAAAAAAAGGTGGGCGGGTAAGCGGTGCAGAAGGAGAATAATAAGGTTATATAAGAGGAGATATAGCGCGAGTTCTAGCAATAGAAGCAGGAAAAACAGGGCCCGCAGCAGGATTTAATTTAGGGTAGATAATAAGAGTTTATAGAGGTGGAATAGTTGCGGCAGCAGTTATAGTAGTAGGCAGGGCGATACGGAGTATATAAAGCAGCGGGTTTAGAGCGGAGCAATTATAATTTACGGCAGTATTAGAGATAAAAGAGTTAATAGGCAAAGGAGATAGTAAAGATATTAGAGGGGAGGATTAAGTTCGAGGTATTTTCGGGTTGTTTTTAGTATAGGGTGCTATAAGAAATTTGCAATTAATAGGAGAGTAATAGACAGGGTAGGTATCGGAAGGTTTAAGGCGGGTATTGCTAGTATACGGGTGTAGTAATAGCCGGGTTTATTAGGTTAATATTTAGGTATAAAACAGAGGTTTAGGAGCGTTAGAGGCGCCGGATAGGGGAGATAGAAGTAGATATAGATTCGGACGAGGAGTTAGTTAGTTATTTAGAAGGGAAACGGCAGTTAGAGGTAGTAGAAAGTAATAATTTAGCAGGAGAGTTTTATTAGATTACCAGGTTAATAGTAGAGTAGGTAGAATAGTAGAGAGATGTATATTTTTAAGGAAAAAAATAATATATAATAAATATAATATAAAAATTAAATAGGATAGGATTAGTTTAAAAGGTGTATTATATTATTTAGAGGTTATAAAAAGATAAATTAGGTAAAAATAATTCCAAATTAAAAGAAATATAATATAGTTTATAGTATAATAATAGAAGTATAGTAAAAAGGTAAAATTATAATATAATATAGTAGTAGAAATATAGTAAAAAGATAAAAGTATAAATATAAGTAAATATTATATTATTAGGGTAAGAAAGTAAAAGTAGATATAAATTAGGTAAATAAATATTAATAATTAGAAAAGAAAAATATTAGTATTATAAAATTCCAATAAAAAAA
>NW_022985443.1:0-89576 GCF_010093595.1 Mytilinidion resinicola
ATTATAAAATCTTTGCTATTACTATTACTAATATTAATAAGGCTTTAGCTCTAAAAACCTAAACTAACCTAGCTATAAAAGTCCTAGTATAATATTACTATTTGCTAAAAACCTTCTCCTAACAGAAAGCTAATAAGTTACCTAAACACCAAACGTATAATTATAAGATTATGCTTAAAAACGGCAAACTGTATAGATTTAGCCTGTTATACGGAATATTACAAAATAAATTAAAGGTGCTAAGGAAGTACCTCGATAATAACCTCGCGAAAGGATTTATCCGTGCCAGTTTATTACCTATCGCCTTTCCGGTTATCTTTGTTAAAAAGCCCGGAGGAGGCCTATAATTCTGTGTTAACTACCGCGCGCTAAATACTATAACCGTTAAGAACCGATACCTAATCCCCTTAATTTAGAAGACCCTGGCATAATTAAGTAAGGCGAAATACTATATAAAGCTTAATATTATCTCTATATTTAATCGCTTATAAATCGCGAAAGGAGATAAATAGCTAACTGCTTTCCGGACGCGATACGGCCTGTTTAAATACCTGGTAATACTATTTAGATTAGCTAATACTTCTAGCATGTTCTAATACTATATAAACGACGTGCTCCGCCTATACCTAAACGTATTCTATACCGTATATATTAATAATATTCTAATATACAGCGAAAACTTTAAAGACTACTAGTATTATATAAAGCTAGTCCTAAAAGTAATAGAAGCCGCCGGCCTATAACTAGACGTTAATAAGTGCGAATTCTATTAGGATAAGGTTACCTACCTAGGGTACGTAATATTAACCGGCGGAATTAGTATAGACCCGAATAAGATTAAGGATATTTATAACTAGGAAGTCCCCTATAATATTAAGAACGTACGAGCCTTTATTAGATTTGCAAACTTCTACCGATAATTTATTAACAATTTCTCTAGCCTAGCCGCTCCCCTAATTATACTTACGAAAAAGGACGTTCTGTTCCGGTTTAATAAGTCCTGCCGTGCGGCATTTAAATAACTTAAGACAGCGTTTACTACCGCCCTAATCCTTTGTTATTTTAACCCTAAACTGCTAATTATTATTAAGGCCGATTTATCCAACTATATAAATGCTGGAGTACTCTTATAAATAGATAAATAAGGAATACTCCAACCTATAGCCTACTTTTTAAAATAATTAAGTCCTGCTAAATATAACTATAAAATCTATAATAAGGAACTCCTAGCAATTATTTAATGCTTTAAATAGTGGCGGCCTAAACTAAAAGGCGCAGTATTCCTAATTTAGGTTCTTAGCAACTATAAGAACCTGCAGTACTTTATAACTATAAAGCAGTTAAGCTACTAATAGGCTTATTAGTCTAAATACCTATCCCGATTTAACTTCTTAATTACCTACTAACCTAGCAAGTATAGTAAGAAGCCTAACGCCTTAACGCGTTGTACGCAAAATGCGCCTGCGCAAGAAGAAGCTTAAGCAGCCCGAAATTAGACACTGCTCCGTCCTAACCTATTTATGCAGTTAAATCTAACAGAAACCGACTAAATAATTTAGGAGATTATTAAGGATAAATACCTAAATAATAAGTTTATCTAGGAAGTCCTAGAGATATTACGCTCCGGAGTACGCCGTTCTAAAAAGATTACCCTAAGCGAATATAAAGAGCAAGATAGTAAGCTCTACTTCTGCAACCGAATAGTAATTCCTAATAATAATAAACTAAAGATTAAACTGCTTCGTTATATACATAATTCCCCTGTTAGCGGCCACCCTAGATATAGAAAGACTCTAGAAATCCTCTAAAAAAAATACTACTAGCCGCATATATTTAAAATAATCTGCCGATTTATAGTATGCTGTTATACCTATTACTATATAAAGGCTTTAAGAGAGAAGTATAATAGCTTCCTAAAACCCCTGCCCGTCCCGCAGTATTGCTAGCAAGATATTTCTGTTAACTTTATTATTAAACTACCTAAATCTAAAGGCTGTACTAATATTATAGTTATAGTAGACCGCCTAAGCAAGTACTAATATATAATTCCCTATAGAATAATTATAGCTAAGGCTATAGCCGACCTATTCTACCGATATATTTAGGTATATTACGGATTACCTAATATATATATATCCGATTAAGGATTATAGTTTATCTCCGCGTTTTAGGATAAACTCTGTAAGCAACTACGTATTAAAGCCCGATTATTATTAGCCTTCCACCCGGAAACTAATAGCTAAATAGAAAAGGCTAATTTAACGCTGGAATAAGTCCTCCGCGCCTATATAAACTATAAGTAAGATAACTAGATTACCTAGCTGCCGTCCGCTTAGTTTAAGGCAAACAACACCTAATCTAAATTAATAATAGTAACACTGTTTATTACTATCTTAGGATAACACCTAAAAATAGGCTTTAAACCGCTATTAGGAACTCCGCGCCCTGCCTATTAAGCACTATAAGCACTTAAGGCTAATTAAATAGTTAATAAAATATCGGATATTAAGCAGTTTATCCGCGAAGAAATAACTTAGGCCTAAGCAATATAAGAAGAATACGCCAACTAAAAATATATAGGCGCACCGGCCTATAAAGTAGGTAATAAAGTCTGGTTAAATATACAGAATATCTGTATAAATTAACCTACTAAAAAGCTCGATTAGAAGAACCTAGGGAAGTTCCTAATTATATAGATTATCTTTCCGTACGCCTATTAACTAGGCCTACCTAAATTTATAAAGATATATCCTGTCTTCTATATTTTATTACTCTATTCTGCCGCTCCGTAAGCTAACTACCTGCCTGGCTAGAAGTTGCCCCTACCTAAACCTATTTAAGTTAAAGAAGAGACTAAATAGTATATTAACCGTATTAAAGGTATACGCCTAAACCGGCGCTAAAAGCAATATAAGTACTTAGTCTAATAGACTAGATATAACAACCTGTTCTAGTAACCTGTTAATAACCTAAAGAATACTACTACTGCGGCTAATTATTATTACCGCCACCCTAAAGCTTATAATCCTGCGTCCGATAAGCCCTGTTCTGCTAGACCCTAAAACCTTAATTAAGATTTAATTTATAGCTCTACTTCTAATAAATAGCTGTATATATTACGAATAGCGCCTTTTACTTACTAAGAAACTTAGGTTTAGAAGGGGGGTACTATTATAGTATTAACCGCAATACCTTACCTACCGAAATTCTGCCGCAGATTGCTATAACTCCAGCAATCTGCACCGGCCTACTACTATTAGCCGGCCTCCTGCCCTGCCTACCCTGCTCCGCTCCTGTTTTGCTTCCGCTTCCTATTCTATCCCGCTTTAGCCACCTACCGGCTGCCCTTTTTTCCTATTACCTAATCTAGTAAAAACCTCGCGTATATACGTGCTACGCGCCGAAACGGTATAAAGGCCGTACGCCACGCGCTTAGCCACGCCCTTATATCCGGTAGCCTGTCTCCCGTTTTCCTATTCCTTATATAACGTCTTAATTCTCCACGTAGTATTATATATAGCACCTAATCAACGCTCCTTTTTAAGCCCTTAACCTTTTACGTATAGCACTATTATAATAGCTTTAGATAACTATAACCTACTTTTAGTCGCCTAGTTAAATAAAATTAGGTTTTATACGTTTCTCTAAACCTGTAATAACCTTTATTATACTAATTATACCTATTTAAAAGCCAGTTTTGTTAAAGTTATAGATATTATCTAGGTAGACGCTATACTTAGCTATAGTCTCTTATATAAAAGTAAACTATATATTAATAACTTTTAGGTTTTCCTAGAGTATTCTCTAGCGGTTCTTTACCCGATTAAAAGCTATTTTAAGCTCCTTTATATAAAATATAAACTATTAAGTCTAGTTCTTACCTACTAGTATTCTACTACGCGCAGCTAGTACTTTATCTGCTATATCTGCCACCTTATATAACCGGGGCGCAAATTCTTATAAGTTTAGGTTAAGGATATATTATATAATCGTATGCTCTTCGGTTGCAGTAAGCTTTAGGCAGTTTAGTCGTAATTAAGGTCGAAACGTAATTTCGTGGAGCTAATTAGAGAGCCGCTAATATCGTATATTAAAGGCTGCTGCAGCGCGTTGTATAGTCCTAAATTAACTAGAGGTAAAGGCTTAAAGCGCAAGATTAATACTACTTTCTTACTAAGATAGATAATTGCTATATTATTAATATATTGCTGTGTAAATATAGTGTTAGTTATGCTAAAGAAAAGTAGCCGGCTCGGTGGTTTAGCCGGCTCGGTGGTGGAATACGTTATAGTAAATTTAGTTATTACTTCTATCTACCTACCTAAGCTAGCTAGGGTAATCCTGCTGCCTAAAACTGTAATATATATCTTCTCTAATTAAATCGGCCTTTTTACGCAGTACTTTATAGATCTTTTATAAATAGCCTTTAATCTAGTCTAGCTATATACTATACCTGTACTTTTTATAAATAGCTAATTAAAATTCGGCTAAATACTTAAAATACTTGCTTTTAGTACTAGATTTAGCTATTTTAAATACTTAGTTTACCTTTAGAATTAACTCTTACTTAATATTTAATAGGCGGCGATAAGTGCTACTTATAGGTTGCTAGGTATAATTTCCACCCTTTTTTCGCCTTGCTGCTATAGTTGCTATAGTTACTAATTACCTTAACTACCTGCTAAACTATTATAACTATAGCCTAACTTATAATATAACTATACCTGCGCAGGATCTATATATAACTGTATAGAATCTGCGCTAATATATACGTCCGGGCTTAAAGTTCTTATCCTTAACTAAAAATTAGGCCTGTAGCTACCTTATTTACTGCTATACCTTTTTTACCTGCACCTAATATACTATTATTAGATATTAACTACGCCTGCCTTCTATAGGTATTAGTTTAGTACTACTGCTAATATTTATATAGTATATATAGCTATAGCTAGTAGTATTCTACTGCGCGCTTAGTTATAGTTACAGCAGTTCTATAAATACTATAACTTCTACCTAACCCTAACTAACTATATAGGTTAACCTAATATAAATCGGCTAGAGGGTATAACTAAATACGCTAAATAATATACTAAAATTTAGTGTAATTCCGGCTGCAGGATATAAATAGAACCTGCCTCTAAAAATAAATAGAATAAGCCCTGTACCTAAATCTATACCCTAGTCTAGTATTTTCTATTTTTAATAAATAAATAGAATAAGAGCTAGTTTTATTTACTGCTGTAGGATAGTTTTTTAAAAAATTCTATTCTAGTTGCTTATTTATTAGATTGTCCCGTAATTTACTCTATAGAATTACAGGCACTTAATTAGTTATTTTATTCTATTTACTAGGTAGCAGGATTTTAGTATATATATATACTAAAATCCCGCTATTAAAAAACAATAGCTCTTCTTATAATAACTATTAGCTTTTTATAACTAACCTATATACTATACTGCAGAACTAGGCTATATTAAAATATAACCCCTTATATAATAACTTATTATAGCCTATCTATTTAATATAGCCTTTTAATATACTATTATAATAGATCTTTAACCTATATATCCGCAAATCTAATATCTACTATATTAGCCTATAGCTTTTTTAGACTATAAACTTATCTATTATCTCTTAAATAAACTGTAAATATTTTTTCTACTACTACCGGAACGGTATACTACTATTATTGCTCTTATACGCACTATTACTATTAAACTCGCTATTTTAAAACGGCTTTAATAACTCTAACGCTTGCTAAACTACTATAAAACGGGTAACCTTAATAATAGCTAATAAAATAGGCGG
This sequence comes from Mytilinidion resinicola, assembly GCF_010093595.1. Lineage (NCBI taxonomy): Eukaryota > Fungi > Ascomycota > Dothideomycetes > Mytilinidiales > Mytilinidiaceae > Mytilinidion > Mytilinidion resinicola. Next base: position 5,810 of record NW_022985443.1, read on the forward strand.
ATATAACTTAGGGCCCTTCTAGCCGTTTTTTTAACACTTAATACTGCTAATATATATACTAATAGGCTATTATACTTCTTATAGGTAATAGATTAGTTTAGTAACTTAATATAAAACTATAAACACGCCTTCTAGATGCCTATTAACCCTTCTAGCTTACTACTAGCGTTTTTAGGCCTGCTATCTCCTATTTCCTACTTTTTATCGCTATTTATTTTATTAATTTCTATCTTATTCTTCTTTTCTTCTATCTTATCCTTTTCCTTTTTTTCCGTCTTATCTTCTCCCTCTACCTTTCGCTCGGCCTGCTTAATTAACGCCTCCCACGCCTTTTACTGCCGCCGCGTAAACCGGTACTTAGGGCTCTTTTACTTATACTTGCGCTATATACGGGTAAAAAATATTAATATCTGCTTCTATAGCTAGGTATATTCGCTAATTAACTTCTTATCTATATACAGCTGCAACGGCTAGTACTGTATTTAGTGCTTTTCTATTTAAATCGCCTCTAACCGTATAAATACGCCAACTTAATTAATAACTAATGCCTAGCTAAACTGCGCTAACCTGTTTATAGCCTTCTAAATTGCGGCTTTAATAGGTTTCTTCTCCTACTTTAGGTTTATATTTAGCTTCTTAATATATACTAATAAATCCGGCTTTTCTATACCTACTAAATATAGTAACTACTGTGTCTACTCTAACTATAGGTTTACTTTATTTCTTTTACCGGCTTAGATAGTTATTTAGGCTTACTTTTCTATATTTACCTACGCTTCTGCTATTTTTTTTCCTAACTGCACCTATATAATTTTACTGTTAATAGGAACAGGTTCTAGCCTAGCTTTCTAGCCTTGCCTGTATTATTATACTTTAAAATACTATAATCCGTGGCTTTATATAAAAAACTGCTGGCAATAAACGTGTTTAAATGCCTTTTTAATGCGTGCCTGCACCCTTTTTTCTCCTAATTAACTTAGCTATCCTTGCTTTCTTCCTGCTAACCACCTATAGATCTTTTGCTAATACTTTTTTATCGCCTTAATACTCCGCGATATATAATAGTAATAGCCTAGTTCTAGTTAATATAATAATTTATCCGAATATAACAGCAACTAGCTAACTAGCGCTATAATACTATCCGGTATTTTAAACTTACTTAAATACTAGATAACTTCGGGCTATTTACGCACACTTTCTCTAATTAAATTGGCCTTTTTACGCAGTACTTTATAGATCTTTTATAAATAGCCTTTAATCTAGTCTAGCTATATACTATACCTGCACTTCTTATAAATAGCTAATTAGAATTCGGCTAAATACTTAAAATACCTGCTTTTAGTACTAGATTTAGCTATTTTAAATACTTAGTCTACCTTTAGAATTAACTTTTACTTAATATTTAATAGGCGGCGATAAGTGCTATTTATAGGTTACTAGGTGCAATTTCCACCCCCTTTTCGCCTTACTGCTATAGTTGCTACGGTTGCTAATTACCCTAACTACCTACTAAACTATTATAACTATAGCCTAACTTATAATATAACTATACCTGTGCGGGATCTATATATAACTGTATAGGATCTGCGCTAATATATACGTCCGGGCTTAAAGTTCTTATTCCTAACTAAAAATTAGGCCTGTAGCTACCTTATTTACTACTATACCTTTCTTACCTACACCTAATATACTATTATTAAATATTAACTACGCCTGCCTTCTATAGGTATTAGTTTAGTGCCGCTGCTAATATTTATATAGTGCGTATAGCCACGGCTAGTAGTATTATTCTGCTGTGCGCTTAGTTATAGTTGCAGCAGTTCTGCGAATACTATAACTTCTATCTAACTCTAACTAACTATACAGGTTAACCTAATATAAATCGGCTAGGGGGTGCAACTAAATATACTAAATAATATACTAAAATTTAGTGTAATTCCGGCTGCGGGATATAAATAGAACCTGCTTCTAAAAATAAATAGAATAAGCCCTGTACCTAAATCTACGCCCTAGTCTAGTATTTTCTATTCTTAATAAATAAATAGAATAAGGGCTAGTTCTATTTACCGCCGTAGAATAGGGCTTTTATATTATAGGCTGCTTTAGGTTTCTATTAGCGCAGCTAATAGTTAATAGCAACGCAGCTATACAGCGGATATATTACTTAAACTAGTATAGTATAAAAATCCTGCTTAATAGGCTTAAATACTACTTTTAGTAAAAGGAATTTACTGCCGAAAACAACTTTAAAAAAGCGCGCAGACGCTATATAGATTGTGCTTTTTACGGGCTAGCAGCTGCTAATATTAATATTAAAATACCGACCCTACTTCCTAATAAAAAAATAATAGGCAGGTAGATACTAGAAAATACTTTAGGTGTAGGCAGTTATAGAAAAGTATTTTTTGCTTTAAATTAGTTAGCTAATATAGCCGCTATTAAAGTAGTAGAGCGGACTTCCTAAAATTATTATAGTATAGATAAAGAAATTAAAATACTTTAGAAAGTAACTAATTTTATATAGAAGTTAGATAATAGTAAGCAAATTCTATATATAGTAGAGGTAATTTACTTTAATAGTAAGGAGTTTTCTTCTAAAACGGCCTTTAATAATATTGCTATTATTCTAAAACTAATAATACTCTAAACCTTTAGTAACTTAGTAAAAACTTAAAGTAATAAATAAGCCTTTTATCTTAAAATTATAGTTTAAAGAAAATATAGCTAATATATAAGCTTAATAGAAGGTGTAAAGGTATAATAATAAAGGCGGCAACTATATTCCGCGCTATACTACTAGGTGTTAAAGTTATATATAATAGATACTAGCTATACTATAACCTAAAGCCGACTAATATCGGCCTTATTAGTAACCTGCTCTATTCTATTCTACTAGATATTAGTATATTTAGGTATATTTAGGTAGGTAGGTTATTATAGCCTAAGCCGGGCATAGTTAGTATAATTAGCTATTTTACTTCTAAGCTTAAGCTAGAGAACTATAACTACTTTATTAATATCTAGTTTATAGGTATTATTTTATTTAAGCTAATATATAACTACTACCTATAGAAGTTTTCTATTAACCTATAGTATAATAGTAAAAATAATAAAAAGCTACGCCCTTTTTTCCGGAAAAGTTATTAAAATACTATTAATAAAATAGCTAGGGATTATAAAAGTATATATATATTACCGGCCGGAGGCTATATATATTATAAGTATTCTATATTATAGAGCTTTAATAGCTTTTAATAGTAAATAGGCTAATCTAAACTTATAGTTGGCGGTTTTTTTATTAAAATAGTAAAATACTAGTAGGCAGTAAATAACTATACGCAGCGCCCTAATATTAATAAGGTTTTCTAGTATCTAGCTTAGGGCTTACTACTACTAAAATCTCTATAAGTAAAAAAATAATAGTTAGAGTATAGCCTTAAAAATAGGAAAGTATAAGTAAGCGTTGTTTAGAAGGCCGCCTAGCTAGTATATTATAGTTATATAAGAAAAAAACTAATAGCACTAGTATATATACTATATCTAGTACTTATAGTAATTAAATTCCCGTTTCTTTTAATAATAATACTGCTGCCCTATATTCTATTACTTTTAACTATAGTTAGGCCTAGAGTTTATACTACCTTCTTATTATACCCTATATATTAGATTATATAATAACGCCTTTTTACCGCGCCTGTACTAACTTATAGATTTCTAACCTTTATCTAAAATAGCCTAATTTATAATATTTTTATATATAGCTATTACTACTATAATATCGCGGCTAGATAACCTACCTACTACTATAGCTAGCTAAAATCTGCTTATTATAAGCCTATATCCTTTTAATTTAGTTCTATATTATAGCCTATTAAACTAATAGCAGCGTAAACTTAATAGCAGCGTAAACTTAATAGCAGCGTAAACTTATAGAACTGCCTTAATATTATTACTACTTAAGGTGCCTACCTTATTCCTTATATAGGTATACTAGTATTCTAGGAAGCCTATAATAACTAATTTACTACTATACTTAAATAGCACCTTAATATAGTTATTACTAAATAGATATATAAAAGTATTATATATTATAGCGTTGCTAATAAATAGCCTATAGGGTATATACTACTAAAGTATAAAAAAAAGTGTAAGGCCGAGTTAAAGGCGTATAAAAAGCTTAAGAAGGCCACCTCTAATAATAGCAGTAATAATAATAATAATAATAATAAAAATAAAGGCGGTAATAATATTAATACTAGAATTAGTTCGGGAAAACTAGTAGTAGTACTAGACCGGCCCTAAAAGCCGCGGAGGCCACGCTAAGCAGACTAGCTCCTAATATTACTACTATCTGCTAAAAGCCCTCTAGCTATACTATATAGAAGGAAGCGGCGGAAAATATCTAAAAAAAAAAAAAAGAAAAAAGAGCGCCCTACTAAAAAGTATATTAGCTTTACCTAAAAAGTCTCTACTACTATAGAAAATACTATACCTAATATAGTATAGTAGAAAAGCTAAAAGTAGTAATAGACTTTTAATATAGGCGATAAAAAAAAAGGGGATAAAAAGCAGCTAAGTAAAATATAAGTTACTACTACTTACCCTAGTAGTATATAGCTATAGAAACTATAACTATAGCTAAAATAACTAGCTAGTTAATAATACTATAATTATTATAATAGGGTAGCTAGGCTAGCCACTTACGCGCTTATAATACTGCGCTACGCCGCTTTTAGGTATATAGTATTTTTATCGCCGATATTAAGAAGATACTAATCGTAGTATATTAGGTTATTTTATATTATAAATAAGCTACTAAGTTTTAAAAATATATAGCTACTTAAGATAGTAAATTTTTCGGTAGGGCGGAGCTAAATACTAATATCTAGCCGGATAAAGGTTGTACTTCTATTAAGCTTTTGCTAGGTTAAATATTAGTTAAATAAAAGGATATTTCTAGAATATAGGCTTAAAATACTAAAGCCTAAAACTAATTAGGCTTTATAGTATTTTAGAATACTATAGATTTAGATAATAATATAGAAAGTAACCTAAGTAGGATATTTTAGCCTTATAAAACTTAGAATATATATATATAGTAAAGTACTAGGGCCCTTTATATAAAAAAGAATTAAAGTAGAAAACTTAAAAACGGATATCTATAGCCTTATTAATAGAAAAAAGTATATATATATATATATAGCTTATAAGCGGATAGGAATTTTAAAGCAGGTTAATATAGAAGTATAATAAGCCCCTTTAATATATAGAAGAACGCTAGAAGGGTAGTTTAGTATTTAAAAGAGGTAACCCTTTAATATTAACGGCTTAAAACTAAGTATAGTAAGTTATAAAAGTAAAATAGAAACGGAATAGCTATATTATTAGAAGGTAATATACTATTTAGATAGAATACGGACTAAAAGGATATATATATCCTAGCTAGACAATTTTACTTTTTTTTTAATTCTACCTTTTCCTTTTTTATCCTACTTTCTATTCTACTTTCTATTCTACTCTCTATCCTACTTTTTATTCTACTTTTTATTCTACTTTCTATTCTACTTTCTATTCTATTTTCTATTCTACTCTTTATCCTACTTTCTATTCTACTTTTTATTCTACTTTCTATTCTACTTTCTATTCTATTCTCTATTCTACTGCGCTATAATATACTTTCCGAACTTTTTATCCCCTTTATATTTATAGACCTAAACCCTTCTTTTTTTAAAATATAGTTTAATAAAGCTAATACTTTTTTAATTCTTTTTCTACCCCCTAATACTAGTACTATTTTAGCGCTACTATTACTTACTAAATTACTTTTAAATACTAGCTATAGAGTTAGTAGTTATAGACCTAGCTATAGTAGGCTAAATTATAATCTTAAGCTATTAAAGCGGCGGCGGCTAAAAAAGCTATTATAGAGTGCAGGCCTAGTATTAAACTGTTAGTAATAGAAATAAGGCGTATATAGTTGCGGATAATAGTATTACCCTAGTGCTAAGTTTTGCGTTTATAGGTATTTATAGACGTAAAATATAGTATTATAGAATTACCGCTAGAAAGCAAAGGTATATTAGTACTAGCAGTAGAAGAATAGAGCTAGAAAACGGGAGCGTTAGTGCGGGCGCTTATTTCTTACTTGCCTAGCTGCTAGTGTATACTTTTAGCAGACCTTTAAAGGATATATATCTCCGAACTAACCTTTTACTATATCTAGTTTTTAAATCTATTTAGTATATTAGCTAAAGTTAATTATAAAAGCTATATAACGTATAATCTATATATTTTATATAGGGCTAGAAGGTTACTAATATATAAAAGGAACTAGTGCTCTATATAGAGTATATAACTTAGTAAAAATTTAGAATACGGCTAAATATTAAGTATAGTTAATTAATTAGAAATTTTAAAAAATTTAGATTATCTAAAACTTTTAGAATACTATAGATAAAGGATAAAAAGTTAGTTAACCGGCCCTTAGTTATATATACTAAATACTAAGGTTATTTCTACTAGCCTTCCAACGGCTTTATATAATATTTTTATAATTACTACTTAGCTATAGATACTTATAACCTTCTTCCTATTATAATACTAAAGGGAGATATTTCTATCTTATATTTAGGTAGAGAAAAAGAGAAAAGAAAAAGAAAAAAAAAGAAATAAAGAAACTACCGCGCTCTAAAAGCAATATATTCTTAGGAATTTAGTATTCCTATTATCCCTTTTTTATAGTAGCTCTGCCCTTTACTTCTATAAATAAGTATATCTATAGTAACCTAACCTTATTATACTAAACGCGTTTTTAATAAAACTTAATAGTATTTTTAGTATAAAATAGGCCGCTTTTATAAACCTAGGTATCTCTCTAATATAATATATATTCTTAGCCTAATTTAGTTACTTTTTCCTTTATAATTTTATAAAACTCCTATTTATTATCCGTTTTATTAACTTAGTTAGTTCTAGCGCAGAACTTCTAAAAATATAAACGCAAGTAATAATAATACCGTCCGGTATACTGCTTCGCACGCTTTAAGTTTAAAACGCCGCGAATAGTTAATATATACTATTTCTGCGGCTTAGCATGCTTACTGCTATTATTTTTACTGTTGCCAGGACTATTACTATAATTACCCTTATCCTTATCTTCCCTGCTACTACTAGATATTTTATATAAGTCGCCTTTACTATTACTATAGCTATTACCTTTATTATTACTATTATAGTTCCTATAATTATATTTTTTAATTAGGTTGCTAATAGAATTATTAAGGTTTTAATTATAAACGCTATTACTAGCCTAGTTATACAGTAATTTACTACTATATTAACTATTAAACGCTTAGTTAAAAAAAAGGGGGCGGGTATACTATAGACTTTAGTTGTTTATTATTTTAAAGGCGGAGGTTATTACTACTATTACTGCTATTGCTATTAATAACTTAACTATTATTATTACTATATTTATTATTACCTAGATTATAACTAGTTCTATTATATAGTAATAAAGTACTATAGTTTATAAAAAAAGGGCTATAAAAAAGCTATTATATAAGTTAGGTTATTTTTATTACTTTTAGGGTTATAAGCCTATAGTACTATCTTTAGCAGAATTATTAGAATTATATTTAATATTATTAGGTTAACTAAGCTAATCGAGCTTCCGCTTATTTAGGGTTAGTAACGGATTATCTACTATATTCGCCTTATTACAATTACTTTCCTTATTAGCCGGTGGATTATCTACCTTTATTAGCTTAAAATTGCAGTTACTGCAGTATTTAGTATATACTAAGGCTTTCTTCCTTATTAACTCCTAAATACTTTTAATCGGCAACTATATATATTTTAAGCGCCTGCCTAGACTATAAAGCAGCCGCAGCACTAATATACTTAGCTAAATAATCTATTTAATTTCCGTTTAGTGCTGTAAATTTAGTATTAGTTTTAGTTTTATAAAATAGATAAAGGAGATCCTTTAGCTTAGGTAGGTTATTATTATTATTATTACTTTTATCTCTATTACTTATTAGTTGTTAGATAAAACTATTATATTAAAGGCGTAGGGCGTACCTAGCTTAGGGCCTTTTCTATTAGCTTTGCTTTTCTTAGCTTCTAAGTCTAAATTAGACTAATTATCCTTAATAACTACTAGATATTTTTTATTCTCCCTATCTACAGGTTCTCTATTAGTATAAGAATTTAAGATTAGGATATTATAATATACCTAAGTAAAGCAACCTTGCCGCTTTTACTATATATATTATCGGCGTAAAAAACCTCCCCTTTTTAAAGTTGCTGCTTAATCTATTCTTAGATATTATAACAGCGCAACTTTAAAAAGCCGGCTTTTTAGAAGGGTAGGTATAGGAATTAATTATATTAAGTGAAATTACTAGAAGTATATAAAAAGGTTAAAAAGTTGCTATTATTACTATTATAATTCTGCAGTTATTGCGCTATTAGAGTTGCTATTACTTTATACCTTTTTAGTAGGCCTTAGTTAAGGGAAATATTAGGGTATATAAGGTTCTTTCTTTATATACAGCCTTTTTATATAGTATTAGCCTTTAAAAAACACTCTATAATTTTTAGTAAATTAATATATATAATATATATACCTTAGAAGGGCGTAAATTAGTAGATTACTACCTATAATATATAAATTATAAGGGCTTTAGCTGACCACCTAATTAGCGCCCTTAGGAAGCTGCTATTAAGTTATATTTAACTATCCAGCCTATTATATATAAGCTTTAATACTATTATAATACTAAATCCCTATTAAAAGGTTAATAGTAAAGTAAATCCTCTGCTTTTATTTATTAGATAAGGGCTAGACTAATATTTTTAGGCCTAGCGTATTACTAATACTATTATAGCGCCACCTTTTAGAAGGTTAGCAGCAAAAACTAGGTGCTTTATTACTTTTTATATATACTACTATACTTTATCTATTAGTAGTAATAAGTAGGTAACCTGCTATAACCCTTTACTCTATATTATTATACTGTTTTTAATATATAAAGACTAGTAGTTATCGGATACTCTATAACTTTATATATACGGTCTATTATATCTATTAGTAGTAATAAGTAAGTAGCTTAGAATAACTTCCTATACTATATTAAACGATTTATATTATATCTAATATATAAAAACTAGTAGTTATTAAACGCTCTATAACTTTATAGATGCGGTTCTATATTATACCTATTAGTAGTAATAAGTAAATAGCCTATAATAACCTACTGCGCCGTATTAAATAAGTAGTATAGTATTTAATAGTAGTTATAATATTAGACCCTTTATAGAGCTCTAGTGCTATAACTAGGGGTAGTAATAGGCTAATAGCTTATAAAGGTAATAGCTACTGTTTTAGTATATATATATGCGCTCTGCTATTAATATTCTTTTAAGCTTAAAAAGCGCTCCTTATATATCTATTAAAAGGGGCAGTTTCTATATATATACTCCTTTTACTATATTTAGTAAATAGAAAAGCTATATATATTTCTAGATAATACTTTTAGAAAAAACTATTACTAAGTTACTGTACCGGATTTAGTAAGTATATATACCTAGAATTTAAAGGCGTTTTTTATAGTTAGGAATTCCTATATATACTATTCTAAACCCTTATATATATCTAAGAAAAACCCCCTATAGAGTTATTATTACCGCTAAATACTTATTTCTTCCTATTTTTAGCGTGCCGGCGGGTTTAACTTTAGGTAAATATAATATTAGTGGACTACAGCCTATTAGAATTCCTAATAGTAAATTACTTAGTTATAGAGTATATTAGTAGAAGTAGAGGAGTACTATTACTATATATACGCCTAGTTGTAATATTAGGGAGCTATAATAGTAGACTAATATATATATTTTATATATACGCTTAATAAAAAGCTGTGCTAATTTCGCTAAAAACCTTATTAGAAGGTTAGCAGCAACTTAAATTTCCTATTCTTATTTATTAGGTAAAAGGCGGTGCTAATATTTCTGCTACTAATCTAATATATACTAGTAGAGTTAGGCCTTCTAAGCCTAGTATATTTTATCTTCGCGCCTAATAGTAAAACTACCTATTAATCCGTTAATATATAAAGATTACTTTAAGGGTTGCTATCTATATAAACCTGCAGTATTTAAATTCTAGTAATACTTTTCTCTTAGTTTTCTATAAGTTGTAATTCTATATAATTACTAATTTTTAGTAATACTAAGCTTAGACTAATTAGAATAAAATAGAGAATAAATAGTAAAAGTAGAGTAAGGTAAAAAAAACACGCGTTATAAAACTACCCGACTCTATATAGTCTAGGGGGTATTATTCTTAGCTATATTATTTCTAGTACTGCTAAGGTTATACTATATATAGTAAGCGAAACGTTCTAGAGAACTATATAATACTTATTAAACGTTTTTTATAAGGTAGGCTCTGCTCTAGTAAGTAGAGGCCCTTTATAGTTATACTAATAATCTATTACGCTTACTAATATTATAAATATACGCGGGCTATATATATATATATATATATTGTTTTAGAAAATCTAGAGTAATATTTATTTACTAATTTAGTAGTATCTAGCCCTATATAGGTCTAGCAACGGACTAATTATAGCCTATAAAGTAGCTAGAGCTAATAAGCTATAGAATACAGCAACTCCAGGGCTAATAGTATATAGCCTATCCGGTATAAATAATATCTATATAATTAAGTACGGCTGCTAGCTAAAATTAAAATAAAATATAGCTAGAAGCTATTTAGAAATATAAGAAAGCTTATAGTACTAAAAGGACTAGGTAATATTGCTTTAGAATAAAAACTTTTAAGAAAATAAAGCGGGCAGCCGTGCTAATATAGCGGTTCCTATAGATTCTATAGATTAGCAGCTGCAAATACTAGCTTCTAGAGGTAAAGAAATAGCCTAAGTATAGAGGAAACGCCTTTAAATATTATAAATACCTATATACCTAAATAGAAGTCTTCTAGATTAAATAGCAGAAAAAATAAATAGCTATTATAATTCTAGTAGTAAAAGTAGGAAACAGACGTTTTATTTATTATAATAAAGAGAATATAAGAAAGGAATTTGCTATTAGGGTGCCTAAAAGGCGCTGCGCTACTATTAGTCTAAAATATAGAAATTAAGGGAAGTAGGCAGGGCTTATATATAGACGGGCGTAAATAGGTGCATAAAAATACCTTATAGGCGGGGCGAAGGGGCTAATTAAAGCGAATTAGAAGGAGGCGCGGTGCTAAAAAAAAGAGAAAATAAAAAAGAAAAGGTAAAAATAGTAAGGAAATAACGCTTTTATAGAATAAAGTTAAAGTATAGGCTAGAGTAAAGCGGTAAGTTAGTAAGTAAGGGTGCGTTGCCTGCAAAGGAAGTATTAGTTTCCTAATATAGTTCTACTATTATAGTTATTCCTTAATAGATTTTTACTATTAAGTAGCTATAAGCCTTATAGCTTATTTTTATTAGTAATTAAATAAACCTTTATATTAGATAATATACTCTATAAGTAAGCAGGCTACCTAAGTAAGTAGGCCACTCTATTACTAAAATATAATATAAAATATAAATTGCTCTATAATACTAATAGATATTAACTTAATATAACTTACAGTTTAATTTATAATAATTTCCTTATTTTTTTAATATATATAAGCGTTGTATTCTATTTTACTACAGCGCCTATAGCGCGCTTACTACTATATATTTCCACCCGGACGCCTTCTATTTTAACGTATTTCGCCCTTAATTTATTTATTAGCTTTCTTTTAAGCAATTATTTTAGGGGACTACTAATTATACACCCTCTAATTCCTAAATATATACCCCTTTTTTACTATATATATACCTTTTCCCCCTTCTATTGCTTTACTACCTTCTAATTAGCTTAGAGGGCTGCTCTGTAGCCTCTAATTTGCTCGCTTAACTTACTTATTAATTCCGAATACTTTCTCTAAATACGGCTATATATAATATAAGCAATTATATTATACTAATTTATATAGCCTTATATACGAGCTTATATATAAGCTTATATATAGCTTTATATATAGTATTATATATAGCCTTATATATAGTATTATATATAGCTTTATATATAAGCTTATATACGGCCTTATATATAGTATTATATATAGAAAAACGTAAAAGTAAATACCTAGAGGAAGCTCTAAGCTCTTTAAGCTAATTAGAAGGTAGTAAAGCGCTAAAAGAAGGGGGTGTATATAGAGTAAAAAGGGGGTGTACGTCTAGGAATTAGAGGGTGTACGATTAGTAGTCCCTTTATTTTAGAGCCTTATACCTTTATTAGAACTTTTTACCTCTAAATTCGCTTTTTTTTACGCTCTTTACGCTTTATAGCGGCCTTATTTACTTTTTAAAGGCTTATAACCTAATCGCGTAATAATATAGCCCTATATACCTATACTTTAGCGCCTTTAATAAGTAAATTAAGTAACTTAAAAATCGTAGTAGAAAAGCTATTTTAATATATTTAAATGCGATTATAAATTAATACTAATTAAAAGCCTAGCTTAAAAGTATTACTTAGTGTTTTTAATTCCTATTAAGCTTTTATAGCGGCAGGTAACGGTATATAAAGTATAATATTAAGCTTTAAAAGTACTGCCTTTAAATTAAGCGGTATAAGGCTAGTGCCTTAAAAGCTTATATAGATATTACTTTTTATAAATAAGTTATTAAATACTGCTTTAAAAGCTAGTAGGAACTCGAGCTTTATAATATAGTTAATATAGTTATATACTAGATCCTTAATTTAGCAACCGTACGCTTTTTTTAACAGCGCAAAACAGCCTATATTAAGCAGCTATAATAGATATAAAACGTGCGGCGGTATATATAGTATAATAATATTATTCTTCTTATAAAGCTCTTTAAATTTAAGCAAGTTATAGCTTTTATAGCCGTCTAAAATAAGCAGGCAATATATACCTATAGTGCGGTCCTTTATATATATATTAAAATATTATAGCTATATAATACTAAGCTTATTTATTATTTAGCTATTATTACTTACTGCTATAGCCTAGTCTAGTAGTATATTACTGCCCTTATACTATATAGAAAGATAGTAACGTATTCTATAAATAAGCCGTCTACCTAAGTAAGCTGTCTACTTTATTACGAAAATATAACGCGTTAACTTCTAACTACTATACGTCGACAATATAACGTGTAATTAATATAAAATAAAGGTCGAATATATATAGCTATCGCAGCAATTAATCGGCAGCAATTTATAAGCGAACGGCGCGCTATTATAATATATAACGTCCCTAGAAGCACACTTTAAAATCGACGCGCTGGAATAACCCCACAACGCGATTTTAAGCCTAATTCGAAAAAGCTTTTAAAGCTAAAGAAATTAGTTATTACTTAATATATACTCGACCTAAATTTATAAGAATTTTAGCCTAGCTTATATACTATATAAGAAATAGCTAACAAATTGCTTACTAAGCGCGCCGCCGGCTAAGTTAGCAAGAACTGGCTAGAAAACTTTATTAAGCAAATACCTAAGCTTAAAATATAATTTAATTAAAAATACAACTATTAAAAAGCTTTATATAAGGATCTAAAAGCTATTAGTAATTAGTTTAAGCTTATACGCAATATAAAAGCAAAGTATAGTATTCTAGATAAAAATATATATAACTTTAATAAAGCCGGCTTCTAAATAGGTGTTATTTTAACGGGCGTAGTTATAACAGGCTTTAAGCGCCGTAATCGTCCAAAATCTATACAGCTAGGTAATCGCGAATAGATAATAATAATCTAAGGTATTAATACCTATAGATAGGCTATTCCACTATTTATTATCTTTACAGGTATATACCACCTTTCTATATAGTATAAGGGTAATAATATACTACTAGATTAGGTTATAGCAGTAAGCAATAATAGCTGGACAATAAATAAGCTTAGTATTACCTAGCTATACTATTTTAATGCGTATATAAAAGATCGCATAATAGGCACGCACTAGCTGCTAATTATTAATAGCTATAAGAGCTATATCTCGCTCGAATTCCAATAGATTTATAAAGAGAATAATATTATTACTTTCTATATACCAGCGCATTTATTGCACCTACTATAGCCGCTTAATATTAGCTACTTTACGCTAATAAAAAAGGCGTATAGGCGCTAAATTAAGAACTTAGTACGCTACTATATTAATTATATTACTAAGCTAAAGTTCTTGCCAGTATTTAAAGCAGCTTTCTATAGCTTAATTATAAAAAGCAATATTTACGCAGGCTTTTAAGGCGCAGGCCTTATACTACTTAATCTAGAAGCAGTGCTATTAAAGCTTAATATTAGGCTCCGTATACTATCGCCTCCGCCTGCCGCCGTGGAGGCTCTATAGGAATTAAAAACACTAAGCAATACTTTTAAGCTAGGCTCTTAATTAGCTTTAATTTATAAGCGCATTTAAATATATTAAAATAGCTCGCCTATAGCTATTTTTAACTTACTTAATAGCCGTTTTAAAGGTGCTAAAAGTATAATATATTAAGCTGCGCTACTGCGCGATACTATTACCAGCCTTTAAAAGGTAAATAAAGCCGCTATAAAGCGCAAGGCGCGCAAAAAAAAGCGTATTTAAAGGAAAGGAACTCTAATAATAGAAGCAGGCTTTAAAATAGCTGCTTAATAGCTTAAAAAGAACGCTTAAAGTAAAAAGTAGTAAGGTAGAGCAGGCTCTAATAAAATCGTGCAGCGCTATAGGCGCTGCGGCGAGTTAGGGTATAATATTTATACGTGTAAAAACGATGTAGAGGTTGCTATAGATTAGGCTATAAATTATATATAGTTAATATCTATTAGCGTTATAGAGCAATTAACGTTTAAGGCAGGTTTTTATAATAAAGTAGACGGCTTACTTAGGTAGACAGCTCGCTTATAGAATACGTTACTTACCTATAAAAATAATAAACGGCGGGATTACCTACCTATAAGCGTTAATAGCCTTAATTATAGTAGCCTACTTATAATTGCCTAGTTATATAGCTTTTAGTTAATTTTATTTTTTAGAGCTTATAATAACTACTTCTATTAAAATAACACCTATCTAGAAGCCGGTTTTATTAAAGTTATAGAAGTTATTATCTATAATACTATACTTTACCTTTATATTATATATAAGCTTAAACTATAGCGTAATAATCCTTAGATTTTTATATAGAGCTTTCTAGCAGTTATATTTTTAATTAAACCGTGTTTAAAGCTTATTAGTCCGCTTAATAAAGCTATATAGCTAATTCTTGCTAACCTAGCCAGCACCGCGCTTATCTAGCAGCTTATTAGCTATATTTTATATAGCGCTTAACTATAGTATAAATCCTTTTAAATTTAGGTTAATTATATATTAAATAATAACTAATTCCTTTAGCTTTATAAGCTTCTTTAAATTAGGCTCGCAATTATATTAGGAGGTTATTCTAGCGTATTGTTATTAAAGCGTGCTTCTAGGGACTTTAAAAGTTGTTATAGCTTATTATTTACTTTAAATTTAGTTTTTATTAATTACTAAAATAGCTAGGTATATTAGGCCTTTGCTTTAGACTAGTTGCGTATTATATTATTAAGGTATAATAGTTAAAAGTTAATAGAGCGCGTTTTAGTAATAGAATAGCCTACTTACTTAAGTAGCCCGCTTACTTATAGAGTATATTAGGTAAATATATATTTTTTTTTAGGAAATATATTTAGGGTTTTACTAGGCTAGGTATCTATTTAAATATTTACTATACTACTTAGTACTAGCCTTAGTACTACTATACTACTAGCTTTAGTACTACTTTTACTTACTATAGTACTACTAGCTATATAGCTATAGTACTACTTTTATTCTAAAAAGTATAGTATTTTCCTACTTTAAATAGTACTATTTTTAGGTATAATATTATAAAGTATACTGCTTTTTTCTATACTATATATTTAGCTTATTTTTTAGTACCTATATTTTTTTTTATTCCTAAATTAAAAATATAGGTAATAAAAAAGGATTTTTTTTATAGCTAGTACTATATATATAACCTTTTTTTACTATTTATACAATGCCTTTTTACTATTCGTATAACCCCCCCCTTTATAATCCCTTTACCGCATTCTAATTAGCTTAGAGTAATACGCTAGAGCTCCGGGCATTTACCTATATATTATATAAGGCTATATATAAAGCTGTATATAAGCCTATATATAAGGCTATATAAAATAAAAAGGCTATATAGCCTTTCTATTTTACGGCTTATTTTTCTATTTTATATAGCCTTATATACGGGCTTATATACGGCCTTGCGTATAGCCTTATATAATATATAGGTAAATACCTAGAGCTCCGGCGTATTACTTTAAGCTAATTAAAACGCGGTAAAAAGGTTATAGAGGGGAAAAGTTATATAAATAGTAAAAAGGTATTATATAAATAGCAAAAAGAGGTTATATATATAGTACTAGCCTTTTTTATACTATAGTAAAATCCTAGGTTTAATTTCTAGTAAAGTTACTTTTTTTTTTTTTTTTTTTTTTTTTATTACTATAGCTAGTACTATAGCTAGTATATATATTCTATAGTATATAAACTTTTACTAAAAGCTAAAAAACTATAGTAAAGGTTAATATACTATAAAATATATATATTTTCCTACTATTTTCTAATATTTTTTAACGCTGTTTAGCTAGCTATAGCTAGTATTATAAGCAGTACTATAGCTAGTATTGCGAGCAGCACTATAGCCGGCACTATAACTAGCATCGCAAGTAGCATTATAAGCAGCGCCTTGGCCAGCATCCAGGCAGCGCCGTAAGGAGCTTTGCGAGCAGCACCGCGAGCAGCACTGTAGCCAGCGCCGCAGTAGCATTGCAAGCAGCACCGTGGCCAGTGCTGCAGCAGTATTGCGAGCAGTACTGTGGCCAGCGCCGTAGCAGCATCGCGAGCAGCACTGTAGCCAGCGCCGTAGCAGCATCGCGAGCAGCACTGTAGCCAGCGCCGCAGCAGCATTGCGAGCAGCACCGTAGCCAGCACCGTAGCCAGCACGTAGCTAGCACTGTGGCCAGCATCGCGAGCAGTATTACGAGCAGCACTATAGCCAGCGCCGCAGCAGCATTGCGAGCAGCACCGTGGCCAGCGCCGCAGCAGCATTGCAAGCAGCACTGTAGCCAGCACCGTAGCCAGCATCGCGAGCAGCATTACGAGCAGCACTATAGCCAGCGCCGCAGCAGCATTGCAAGCAGCACCGTGGCCAGCGCCGTAGCAGCATCGCGAGCAGCACCGTAGCCAGCATCGCGAGCAGCACTGTAGCCAGCGCCGCAGCAGCATTATAAGCAGCACCGTGGCCAGCGCCGTAGCAGCATCGCGAGCAGCACCGTAGCCAGCATCGCAAGCAGCACTGTGGCCAACATCGCGAGCAGCACTGTAGCCGGCACCGTAGCCAGCACCGTAGCCAGCACCGTAGCCAGCACCGTAGCCAGCACCGTAGCCAGCACCGTAGCCAGCACCGTAGCCAGCATCGCGAGCAGCACCGTAGCCGGCACCGTAGCCAGCACCGTAGCCAGCACCGTGGCCAGCATCGCGAGCAGCATTACAAGCAGCATCGTAACCAGCGCCGTAGCCAGCGCTGCAGCAGCATCACGAGCGCTTTAGAGGCGCGCAGTATTTAGTGGTGGTAGGGGGCAGCAAAGCATTAAGTATTTTTTATCGCGAGGGGCTGCAGCGCGCGTGCGCGCGCGGGGGCCAGGCAGGCTGCTGAAAATTTTACCTGCCCAAAACTTTGCCGCGCCCGCATCGCAACAACCACATGTCGCATGGCTAATCCGAGACAATATTTGGACTCGGCGCGATAGGGCGCACACATGCATACCAATATTCAACATTATTCTGCACGGGAATGCCGGGGAAAGAGGCCCCGGGAAAGAGGCCCCCATGGTTGCCTTACTCGGTTAGCATGGCTTTGGGCTAAACCTAATGCGCCGAGAAAGAGGCCTCTTTCCTCGCATCCTATAGGTTAGGCTAAAGCTGGAAGTTTATATAGTCTGATAATGCCTAACTCTGGTATAATTAGCGCTATAGATTTATTAAAGCAACTTTGGCAGCACAGGGATTAGAACTTTCTTAGTTTCCGTTGCCGGCAGCCCTTGCCTTAGATACCTCGATATGTCCTTTGCCGAGACGAAGAACTTATCGGAGATGGCCAGGTATCCTTAGCCCGCGGCTTCTGGGGCTTCTATGGCCAGGATGTGCAAGGTCGGCAACATCCCTGACGTCGACAGTGCTGAATGAAAGGTTGGGAAGCCAGGGAAGATTTCCATTCAGCATTCTCGTAGGCAGTTCCAAGCCGATATTCTCTTCATTTCCAAGCTAAGGGCCCCACACGCCAACCGGATTGACCATCGCTAGTTCCAGGCTCTCCCCGTCGTTCTTTAGCCATTCCCACGCAGCTTGCTCCGCCAGCGTTTTACTTTTTTCGTACGCTCCAACTGGACTTTTGGCGTCTTTCAGCACCGTCCGGTCCTTCTCAGTGAACGGGTTGTCCTTTGTCCTCTTTTCGTGGCCGTAACTGATGGCTGCAAACGAAGATGTAATGACAACACGCTTGACGGTTCCGGCTTTTTTTCGCAGCTCGGAGCGCCCTCAGTGTCCCCTCTCGAGCTGGTTTAATAAGTTCATTTTCGTTCTTGGGCACATTCAGTGGGTAGGGGGATGCAACGTGGATCACAAAGTCGCAGCATTTGCATGCGTCGTCCCAACCTTTATCACCAAGGAGATCAACTTCAAAGAAGTCAACGGCATTGACCTGCTCCTCTAATATCCCACCGTTGCTGATTTTTTCCCGCACAGAATAAGAGGAGCTCAGAGACCGCATAGTAGTTCGGACACGGTGGCCTTTCTCGAGCTCGTGAACGATGACATGGGCGCCGATGAAGCCAGACCCTCCCGTAACAAGAACAGTTTTGCCAGTCATGGCTGCAATAGATATAAATGCTTTTTCGGGGGAAAAGGACCAGTGACAGAGCCTTGGTGATATTAACTAACACAAGCACTAGGCCATAAAGCCTGCGTTTTAATACTCGGCCACAGTATAAAGTTTCATCCAGCTCGTTCCGTAGCCTACAATCTGTGATTACCATCTTTGCTCTCCTGCCCGCCCGCCACGTAGCTGGGCTGTCCTGCCGACCGAGACCCGTGACATATTTTGGTTTCCCAACCAAAGCACACGATAGGGTTTAACGTCTGACTACACTAGACTAGACTACAGTCTCACGTGCACTAACCTTGGCTTTTGGGGATTCAGGTAGTCTTGTCCTCCTATTGAGAAGCATTGATGGCGCTGAGCAATCTATGTCAATTGTCGTTTTACAGCCGATGTTTGTCACAGTAGCTCTTGTCAAGACGCTGGCTAGTTGGCTGGCTTACTGGCATGCTTTCTACAGTGCTTGGATGACGAACGCAAATGCCCTCTAAAAGAATTAATCGTTCAAAAATGAAATATTTCATTTATAATTCTAGAGATCCCCAAGTCGAGACAGATCAGTCATAATTGCGATCGCGGAAGCCTTCAAGGACCTCGACGGTGCCGTCGCCCGACTCCTCATACTTCTTTTTGCGGAGGTCTGGGTTCAGCTGCAGCGCCTGCTTAGCTTTGACCCATTCGGCCATGGAGACGGGCCGGGTGAAGCGGGGCTTGACGCCGGCGGCTTGCAGGACGGGCGAGTCGAGGATGGGGTTGAGGATGAGGTCGCTATGGGGACGGGCGAAGTAGACGATGCCCTGGCGGTCGTACTGGATCTGGTCGGCCGGTGGGGCGACGACACGGTGGACGGAGCTCTTGAGGTAGCCGCCCGTCAGGTGGGAGATGGTGTCAGCTAGGTTGACGGTGATGGTGCCGGGCTGGGACGAGACGTAGGTCCACTTGCCGTCCTCACCGAGGATCTGCAGGCCGATGACGGGCTGGCGGAAGAGCAGGGTCAGTGTGCCCAGGTCAGTGTGGCCGGGGGTCAGCTGTTGGTTGCTGGCGGCGTGCTCCTCGGCGGTGCGCTTGCGGTAGAGCATGTAGCGCATGTGGTCCTCGCTGTGCTTCTCGTATGTGTGCTGCTTGGCCAGGTACTCGTCGTCCGGCAGCTGCAGCACGATGGCGAACAGGCGCAGCAGTGGCAGCACCACGTTGGCGTGCAGCGCCCGGTGGAAGGCCGCGATCTCGGGCAGATGCGCCTTGAGCACGTCCGGCAGGTGCTCCTCCTGGTGCTTGAAGTCGTCGGTGAACTTAGCAAAGTTGTACACCTCGATGTTGTCCGGGACCGTGCCGACCGCGTACTGCCCGGGGCGCCGGTAGCCGTTGTAGGCGCCGTTGGCGAAGTCGGCGATGTACTTTTCCTTCTCCTCGGTGGGGAGGTCGAAGGCGTTGCGCGCCAGCGTGAACTGACGGTCCACCTCCTCCTGCGACAGGCCGAAGTTCTTGACGTAGAAGAAGCCGACGTGGTGCACCGCGTGCTCCAGCTGCTTGGCCAGCCGCTCCTTGCCGCCCGGCTGGTTGAAGTCGGACAAGTCGAGGGTCACCAGCTCGGACCACGGCAGCTGCTCCTTGGTCTCGGCCGGGTGCACATATGGCTTGAGGTTGGCATAGTCGTACGGCTGAGCATCGCTGGTGGACACAGACACCTGTTGAGGTAATGTGATCACGTTTTCAGTTACGGTGGTCGACATGTTTCCGTTCTGGGAGCTGTGACTGTCGGTTGCTTTTAGTCGGGCCGGGCTTGGCTGGATGGGAGAGAGATCGATTTAGCCCTCCACCACCACGGGTATGTTGGCTTCTTATAAATCTATGCTTCCAGCGTCAATTCCGCTATTTACGCTTAGGGTCCCCATTCCTCCCGACTCTTTCAAAGGAAGTCTGTTCCATACGGTCTTATCTGGGTTTGCCGTTTATCCAGCAGCCCTACAAGCACGTCATTCACCCCAGCGACCCAATTCACGCTCTCGGTCGACTCTAATTGACATAGTTGGTACGGCTTTATAAGCACGCTCTCCGCTATTCATCAATCGTCGAGATCCTGCTCTTTGTGGAAGAAAATGTGGTATTTCCCGCCAATGGCCGTTAACCACGCCATCCACTCACGGCCCAAGTTGAAGACGGCAGATACGACCCGAAGTAGGATGTATGCTTTCACTAGCCCACGTTCCGCCATCTATCTCCTAATGTTGCCATCCTCAGATACATGTATAGCGTGTTTGCTGCCTTGCCACCTTGCCGCTTAACCAACAGCCCTGCAATAGCGCCATCCAATCCAGCGCCCAGAATCCATAAATCAACACCCAAGGGCCCCGACGAGGTCTCCAGCAGGCATTCGGCTGTCTACACCCGGGTCTCAGTGGTTTTTAGGATTCTGAGACCCCTAAGTCGCTGTTTCGTGGGGTTTCGATCTGGTCAGTTGACCAGCAGCCCGCCTATCACGCCATCTGATTTGGGGCTAAACTTCGAGATACCTCGTTCGCGAGTGGTCTCTCTGTGTTCTCTGATAAGAGTTGCAGGATCTGGACGCTATTCTCACTCTTGGCTCTGCTTTCGTTCTGCACAAAAAGGGTCCAACATGTGGTCTGGAGTGGGTATGGCTGGTTAACCCGCAGTGGTGCAATCACGCCATAAAATGTAAGGATTCGACAGTGAGTATCCCAAACCTCATTGGAGACATCTGACTCAATCAACATGCGTCCCATACAATCGCAACGGTCGCCATTATCCCCCGCAATCCAGGAACCCGGGTGTCGTCCGGGCCGGTTTTTGCATCAGAATCTCTGTAATGGCGCCATAGATAACGAGCTGGACGAAAGACTCGGCTAATCCAACGCTCAAGAATGATGGCGACAAAAGGGGTAATATGGCGGAATTGGTACCAGCAGAGTTACTCATAAAACGCGTACCCAGCTAAGACCATCCAGCTCTGCAGTTTAACAAGCAGCGATCCATGGCAGCTATCACAGCACTGGGCGAGTTCGGGTTGGCCACGCCCACGGGCGACAAGGCACATCCGACGGTGGAGACGACAGCGGTTGGGAGTGGTGGAGTCCTTACCTCCAGCGAATTCGACAACGAGCCAAAGAAATTGGAAGCCTACCAGAAGCCAGGCGCATGGGGGGCCATCTGTCGCTTCGGGCGCACCGTGCAGAGATACGTGTGGGACGATCCGGACAAGTCCACGGAAGAAAAGAAGTTTCTGTTCAAGCTCGACTTCTTCACGCTCATCTACTGTTGCTTGGGATACTTCTGCAAGGGGTTGGCCCAGACCAATATCTTCAATGCCTACGTCTCGGGCATGAAGGAAAGTCTGAACATGCAGGGCAGCGAACTGACGTACATGCAAAACGTCTTCACCGCCGGCTATGTCGTGGGTCAGCTCCCCGCCGTCATGTTGGCGACGCGAGTCCGGCCTTCCATCCTCGTGCCGACGTGCGAGGTCCTCTGGGCGGTATGCACCTTTGCCTCTGCTACAGTCACGACGGTGCCGCAGCTCTATGCCCTGCGTTTCCTCATCGGCCTCTTCGAATCCGCCTATTTCCCCTGTATCATCTACGTTATGGGGTCGTGGTATACGAAGCATGAGCGGGCGAAGCGTCTGACCTTGTTCTATGCCTCCGGGAGCATGGCGGGCATGTTCAGCGGCTATCTTCAAGCAGGAGCCTACAAGGGCTTGAATGGCAAGCTCGGCCACGAAGGTTGGCAATGGCTGTTCATTATTTGCGGCATCATCAGCCTACCCAGCGGCCTTCTTGGTTATGTCTTCCTCGCCGACTTCCCCGAAACCACACGCGCATTCTACATAACCAAGGCAGAAGCAGAGTGGGCGCGGGAGCGGCTGCGACGCGAGGGATACAAGCCTCTGGGCGCGTCCAAGTGGACGCGCACCAAAGTCTTCCGCATCATGGCCCAATGGCAGTTTTGGGTGCTACCCATCGGCTACATGATCATTCAGCAGAGCGTGCCTCAGATACAACCCATCTTCTCCCTGTGGCTCAAGGCCGAAAAGTACTCGGTGTACGATATCAACGTCCTGCCCACCGCGCAGACTGCTATCGGCGTCGTCGTGCAGCTCATCGCCGGCATGGTGTCGGATTCTCCGCTCCTGAAAGGCCGACGCGCCGAAGCCATGAGCGCGATGATACTCGGCACCTTCTTCAGTGTCATCACGCTGGCTGTATGGGATGTGTCGCACGACTTGAGGTTCGCCGCCTACTACTTGGCCTACACGGGCTCCGGCCTCGCCGGCCTATACTTTTCCTGGTTCCCCGAACTCATCCCCCACGACCACGAGATGCGAGGCTTCATGATCGCCGTCTCCAACATGTTCAGCTACATCCAGAGCATTTGGATTTCCGACGTCGTCTGGAGGACCGCCGACGCACCCCGATTCCACCGCGGCTTTATCGCAGCGTCAGTCTTTTGCGCCGCGCTAGTGCTGCTGACGATTCTCCTTCGCGTCCTGGAACTCCGCGACGTTCGGAAACGGGCTCGCCTCGCCCAGGGCGACGAGGAGGGTCCTGCGGCTGCAGCGACAACGTCGGAAGCTACGGAAACTACTCACACGCTGGAGACGGGTACTAGTCGGGAGGGTACCGAGAAACAACACCTAGGCTGAGATTTAAAAGTGTATACAAACCTCCAGTTCGTCAAAAAAGTCTATCCGATAGATTTTATTGACTAAAATAAGGGGGCATCTTAGACTAATTTTTATATAGAGAGTATCTCGTAGAACAAATCACAAGATGACATATGGGCCAGGTTGGCAACCAATCGAAGAACAAGCAATTCCACTATATTATCAAAAGCGTTACTACCCAATTAAAATTGGCGACTTCTTCAAGAATCAACATCGAATCATCGCACAGCTTGGTTATGGAGCGTACTCCACTGCTTGACTTGCCTGGGATGAGAGGTTAACACACCAGGCATCCTATAAACCTAAACTGACGCCGATTTAGATTGAAGTAGTACATCTCACTAAAGGTCTGCGTTTAAGATAATATAGAAACATCGGCAATTATCAATAAAGTCAAGATGCTATAGTGCTTGAGTAAGTTCGCTCAAGAAGCTAATCATCCAGGCTTGGACTTCACGCATCTTGCTAGTGTTGTCTTCGAGACTAATGGACCATCTAGCCTTATTATTGTATCGCGACGAAATCTCAAGAAAGTAGTCTATGCACATTACAAGAAACATCCACCAATGCAATCTTGCCAAAGATTCTAGTGAAATCTCTAATACATCATGGTTTTCTATGAATTGGCTACATACTGTCACGGGTCTCGGTCGACAGGATAGCCTAGCTACCTGGCGGGCGTGCAGGAGGGCAAAGATGGCAATTATGGATTGTATTCGCTACGTAGACCACACGCTTTATAGGCGGACTGGCGGGGTAAGGATGACAAGAAGTAGCTTGAAGAGCTACAAAGGTGATGGGGAGGCGCAAGGAAATCTTTCGCGATTAGCACAACCTCAGGAACAGCTTTCTAGCCAATGGGAGTTTTCGTGCCATGACGCGACAACTCCTATTGGCTACTTCTTCGCGCGCTACTACAACAGCTTGCACAAAAGCTTGCTGTAGCTTATAGCGTTTTACCGCAACTTGCGGATAGTTCCACGAACGGGTCCGCGGACGGTGGCTCCTACGGAGGCTCTGCAGGCAGCTTCACGGGTAGCTTTTTGAGAGCATTCAGGACCATGAGGACGCAGAAAAGAGGAGCATGGTCCGGATCTGGAGGAGAACGGCTGGATCCACGCAACACGAATTTAAGACTGTGAACCCGTGGAGGAGAGGAGCTGGATCCACGTTTCATTTACGACGTGAGGCGAGACTGTCGAGAGCAAAATCTACTCACTGGGGGTGTATTGAAATGAAGGGCAGTCTCATCCCTCTTATCCCTAGGCTGCGGAACCCATGCTCCATATCATCGTCCGTGAGATAATCGAAGACAACTCCGGGGCTTCCTTGTAAATCTCGTAACACACGGTGAGTATATCCCCGTGTCGGCGCATTACGAGAGCAAGGAACATTGCAGATACTCCGGCCAGGCAAGCCACCTTATCGAGCTTGAACTGTCTGCGCGGTTTGCAAAAAGAGTGAGCGAGGCACGATGTTTTTGAAAGTTGAGAATCCGCAAGTACGGCTGCCACCATCGGAAACATGACGCTGGCCTTCTCTTACCCCGTATGGTATTCCAAAGTTGCAAGGTGGAACTATTTCGGGACACAGGCGATATGGTGGTCAAAACAACATACTGCGAGTGAAGGGCCTCCTGAGGCATGCGGAGCTTAAAAGAACTTGGCAGCCCCAGCTCTGCATATGAGAGTGAGAGAGTCGAGGTGGTTGGGTGGAAGCATGGAAGCATGGGAGCTGCGGAAGGCCACTGCGCTCAACGCTAGATTTCCAAACCAATGGGCAAATAAGGAGCTCAGGGCAGAGAGCTCTCAAGGCAGGCATTGTCGCAATGAGGCTCTTGGTCTACACTTGCTCCTTGGTCTACTCTTGCTTAATATCCGCCGGAGTCTATGTAGGCAACCTTCCCCATCCACCTCTTCCAAACCCGAACCGCTTAGCCTCAGTAACCAGGGCTCGCTGAATTTATTACTAGTATATTCTAATTATACAGCGTAAAGCAAATAAGAAAAGCTGGATATCCTATAACCCCCGCACCGCCAGTGCCTTCTTTAACGTCTGCTGGAATCTAGACACATTTTCAGGCCCGATCATGGTATAGTGCTGTCCATCCACCTGCCAAAACTTCAGGTCATCACGGACGAAGTCTACCCAGTGGTTCAGGTGCTGTTTGCGGTATTCCACGCGATTGCTTGCCACATCCTTAAGCGGCTGGCAGTAGAACACGTCCATGTGCGAGACGTCCCCCGAAGGCTCGTACTCCCACCCAATCTTCTGCAACGACCACGATACTTCCGTCCAATTGTGGATGCCGGCCTGCGTGAGCGCCAAGTCGGCACATCGCTGCTGGTCGCTTTCGGCAAGGAGGCGGGCGACCTGCTCGTCGTGCGGCAATGGGCGCAGCTCGTGCAGGAGCTCTTCAGAACGAGCCTCGGTGATGATGCTGCAGAAATGTGCGATATGCACCATCCCCGCGGTCCAGTCGAGTCGCCGCATGCGCGTCTTGATGTGCGGCGGCAGATTGAAGGAGCCGAGGAATTGGACACGATCGCCGCCTGTCTCGAGCAGTTTGGCGATTTCAAAGGCCAGCATACTACCGTAGGAGTAGCCCGCAATGGCGTAGGGCCCTTGGGGCTGCGTAGCCTTCAGCGCGCGGTGGTACGTTGAGATGACCTCCTCTTGGCTGGTGAATGGCTGCTCGCCCTCGTTGAGGCCACGGGCGCGGAAGGCGTAGATGGGGCGGTCGGGGAAGTACTGGACCAATCCGAGGAAGACAAGCATTTCGCCGATTCCGGGATGCAGGAGGAAGAGCGGCGTCTTGTCGCCGTTCGGCTGAAGCGTTACAAGCGGATGGTAAGAAGTGTCGGTTTGTGGCCCCTGTATGCACTTTATAGCCGCTGCGAGGGTGCGAATAGTGGTGTTGGTCATGATGGTAATAATTGGAATGTCTTTGATTGCGAAAGCTTTCTCCGCCGCTCGTTTAAACCGAATGAGGTCTATCGAGGTGACGCCTATATCGAGGATGGGGGTGTCGATGTCTATTTCAAACGAAGCGACCTGGAGATCGCGGAAGACGCACATCAACTTCTGCTCCATGGCATTGCCCGGTTCGGCCACATGATCTTCTCGATATGCTTGCAGCATTTGGGCGTCGATTTCGGCTTCATCTTGATATTCCCCGTTTTGGAACGACGTCCGAACCTTTGCTCGAGACAGCTTTCCCAGAGTGGACCGCTCCAGACGACCAGGAGCCAGCGGCAACACCCGTGGTCGCGCGCCCGCAAAGAAGAGCACAGCGCGAACGACGGCCTGCAGCGCATCCATACGCGCTTTGCTGTCATATGCATCGTAATCGCGTTGATAAATGATCTGGATGTGTTCCGTGCTAGCGCCCGCCGGACGGTGGGCGAAGCACACGACTCCGGAGAGAGCCACGCCCGCAATCTCGGCCTGATCGATGGCGGTCTCCAGCTCGTGGGGGAGATACTTGACGCCGTTGACGATGACAAGGTCCTTCGACCGCCCCACAAGCCGCAGAGTCTCAGACGCGTCAATCGTGGCCGTGTCGCCCGTGCGAAACCAGCCATCGTTAGTGAATGCCTCTTGGGTCGCCTCGGCGTTATTGAAATAGCGCTGGAAGACGATGGGGCCACGAACTTCAAGGCCGTCGTTCTTAACACGCATCTCGATGCCAGGCACACACGTTCCCAGAGCCGTGAACTCGGTCCCAGTTTGTACATCAACCTCAGGACACTTCCGGCTGTATATCGCGCCGGCGCACGTTTCGGTCATGCCGAAGCCAGGCGTGAGGGTGGTCGTCGTGGGGGCACCGAGCATGCGGAGATGCGCCGAAATCTGAACGCAGACACCGACACTGTTCGGTTCACCGCCAGAAATCAGGTAGAGCAGCTCTTGGAGGTCGATTCCGCGCAGGTCGGCTGCTGGTCCAGCATCTATCAGCTGCTGCAGCTTGGCTAACATGAAGTTGGGCGCAAATGTCCTTGCAACGCGGTGCTTCGAGAGGAGGCGTAGGAAGACGAACGGG
The DNA here is from genome assembly GCF_010093595.1 of Mytilinidion resinicola. Taxonomy (NCBI): domain Eukaryota; kingdom Fungi; phylum Ascomycota; class Dothideomycetes; order Mytilinidiales; family Mytilinidiaceae; genus Mytilinidion; species Mytilinidion resinicola. The sequence goes on from NW_022985443.1 coordinate 33,557, forward strand.
TCGGCAATCACCTCAGTTGTGGGCACATGGACTTGATCACATCCCGCAACCATGGCAGTGAGGTGGAGCTCCGTCAGGCTGCCAACATGATCAAGTCCAATCCAGTTCAATACAACGGCGCCCTGCGGCAAGGGCATATGGAGTAGCTTTCCTTTACATGCTGTCAAGATCTGCTCATGGCTCAAGCAGACTGCTTTGGCAGCGCCTGTACTTCCGGACGTGAGCATCAACGCAGCGACATCTTCCAATGAAGTGTATTCATCCGCTCGGGATCCGCCTTCCTCGTGCGTATTCTTATCAGCTTCGTTATGCTGAACGCTGCCAGCGGAACTGGCGCTTGTTCCATAGCTAGAATCAGTGTCGTTATCGGAAGTCGGCTCGTATTGGGAGGAATTTGAACTATCGTCGCCACCGTCCGAACTTGGGGCTGGCTTTGAAACAATCGATTTGAGGGAAGCCTCCGGAAGACTATTAACGTTGGCTTCGGGTGAGATATGAGCAGGGGCCACGGCGACTTCCTTGAACTCGAGCGCCTCGATGACTTCAGCCGACGCGCAAAGAAGGAGGGTGTTCTCCGCAAAATCGGTGCTCAATAGTTCCTGGGACGTGATAACGATTGGATCCAGAAGCAAGCGATGTAAATGCGCCAAGTGAGATGCGCGACCTTCATGGTTGTTGACCAATGGCGTCGACATGGCTGGAACGCAGCCCGCCAGGATGCTGGCCCAAAACCAGATTATGTTCTCCCGGTGGCTGCGGAAGTGAACCAGGACAATTCGACCAGGGACCACGCCATGGTAACGTCGAAGACAGCTGGCTCTGAGTGATGCCTCATTGCGAAGTTCACGGTAACTCAGGTATTCTGGCGGGACGTTTTCCGCAGTATAGAGGATAATGCCAGCCTGTCCGCTCGCACACTTGTCCAGCAAAGCTTCAAGCCGCGGTTCAATAGCAATGACTGACATGACAGGATGGGGCTACCTTACAGCTATCGACAGCTTGTTGAAGTTTTCGTTGAGAGGATTGTGCAGTAGAAGTGATATTAAGGCTTCGTTTAAATATTGCCAACGGAGCTAAGCAATGCTAATCTCTAAAACATGATTGAAAATACTTACAAACATCCCGTCATAGACTGCCGTAGCGGGACATAATATGGGGGTGCTTAACAATTCACGGACTCCGGAGATGTCAAGGTCGAATAGGGCTTATCAAAATCGAAGTCCGGTTGCCCAACTGATGTAGCGGAGGTCCTACCAGAATCGTCATTAGCTGAGTGTGAAGGGTTTCTGCCGGGCAACTCTGAGATCCTTCCCGAATCTACACTTCCTACTAATCCCTACGGCTTCGGAGCTCGACCTGTAGCATATATACCTATGGTGGTGGGTCACGATCCCAAAGTCGCTTTTGTTTTCGCAGCCCTTCTTCAACACTCCATACTCAATTAGCCTCCGCCTTTGAGCTCAACCGCAAAGATGGATGAGTTTAAAGATCTCAATCATTTTATTGACCAAGCTATGGCGGCGTCCTGGCCGTTATTCACGATCGCGACAATTGTGTTTGGCATGCGAACGATTTCGCGTATCTTTTTCACCGAGGCCTCTATTGGCTGGGAGGACTACATCATTTCCGTTTCATGGGTTGGTGTTCTACCTGCTTGCCAGGAGGTACGGAATGCTGATAGAACGTAGGTTTTCGACGTTGTCCGGATGGTCACTTTCCAATTAGCACTCAGCGCAACTCGTCGAGTCGATCCGTCCAATCTGCCCCAGACTGTCCCTGACGCGACCTTCTGGGGCCTGTTCACCGACGCGTGGGCTTTTCTCAGTGTCACGCTGCCAAAAGTTGGCGTGGCATTCCTCCTCATCCGGATCTTCCGACCGAAGCCTTGGGCTCGTGCGACGATCATGTCGTTGGCTCTTGGGCTCTTTGCCGTTTGCATTGCTGGCTTCTTCATCTGCTTCGTCCAGTGCAACCCGATCGCCGGACAGTGGAACCCGTACAAGTATCCAGACACGAAATGTTGGCCGCGAAATGTGCAAATCATTTATGCCCTTGTGGGGAGCTGTAAGTACGGCTGCTCGTTTCAAAGCACCATACTAAACGGGTTGCGCAGCTTCCTCGGCAGCTCTGGATCTCGGATTTGCGATCTATCCAGGCTTCATCATCTGGAATTTGCAGCTGCCGCGGTGGAAGAAGCTCAGCACGATAGGGTTCATGGGTCTGGGCATAGCGTGAGTGGTTTCATGACACTACAAGGCGCCGACTGATGGTGTCCAGGGCTTTCGCTTTTGCAGTCGTCAAAGTCTCTTCCAATGCGACCCTCCTCGGGAAGCCGACGCTGAATGAGCTGTACACGAGAGCACTCCACATCGGCCTTTGGAATAGCATCGAGAACGAGTTTGTGCTCATTGCCGCGTGTCTACCCTCGGTCCGGCCGCTGCTGAAGGCCTGCGGAGTCTTCACGCGGGCTCGCGTAAGTCACATCGCAGCGACCAAACCCTCGGTACCCAAGTCGAGCGCGGAGTCGCAGCGATCGCTCAATGGCAGTAGCAGCCATGTAGCCCTCGACAGCGAGCATGCGCTAGAGCTAGCACGGAACAAGCAGCCTTCACGGTCGATGAGCCAATCGATCCAGGTTCAATATGACTTTTCACTGCAACGCGAGCGGACCGAGCTGGGGGGGTTGAAGCTGCCAAGCTACAACTTCGAGGTAAACTGACGGAAGGAGGGCTGGTCGCGGGGAATGATTAGCGATTTCGCATTGGGATTCAGAAGACGGGCTGCAATGTACCGAACGGGTACGAGTGTATGCATGCAATACTAGAAGGATGCGACAGCGAGGTCTGCGTGTCCGAGGTCTGCGTGTCCGAGGTCTGCGTGTCCGATGCCTGCGGCTGACGGCGCTTCTGCGCCCACGGACTTTGACGTGCAGCATCAGTCAGAGTCCGTAGCTAGCGAAATCCGACAACGGCGGGCTTTCCTCGCCCCATGTAAAGAGTGCCCTCGACCTCTATAGTGCTGAGTCCACTGCCCGTGCCACGACCGGTCTTCCGTAACCGCTGGAAGATGCTTGCTGTTGGGTCGCTGATGTCCGGCGTCGCACGAGACCCGGCGGGCGGCATCGACATTGGCGATCTGGTTGGGCCGAGGAGCACAGTGATCGTCTCTGTGACGAGTCGCGTCGTGTAGAGGGCCATGAGGGCATGGCGTTGGATATCGCAGAGCAAGAAGAGATGGAGAGGCTCCATGTGCTGACGTGCAAAGAAGCCCTGTGGCCCAAGCCAGCCAGGGTGGCACGATTGGGTCGTGCGTGCGGCGAGATCCGCCTGAATGGCACGGTGGCACGCTTTGCCGCAGCATACAGGAAGACTCCGCAAGTGTCATCGAGGAACAGAGAAAGGGATGGCCCAGCCGCCTGTTTCAGTCGTTGCAATTGCGAAGCCAGCATTCACCCGTCCATCCACGGACATCAGACTCTCGTCAGCACTGGTGCGGCTGCTCCTAACCCATCCATCAACAGCGTCAAAAGACTGTCATTCCCCGCATTTTCGCAGGCCTCACTAATCTAACTTCTCCTAGAGTTTGGCCACACAGATATATCACTGCTCCGGCTCCATTCTTCCTTGCTCAACGCCACTGTAAGAAGTACCCCACCTAGCAGGCACTAGTTTCAAAAGGTGGACGAGTTATCACTGCGTTGGACTTTTAAAAGCCCATCAGCCCACAAGTATAGCCACCATGAACTATCAAGACGAGGGCGTTCCCACAGTGGCTGCGCTGCAGATCGAGAAGCGCTATGGTGAAGAGCGCGCGAAGCGACTCCGCGACGACGGCGACAGCCAGTTCGTCGACATCTCCCTCTCCGACAAATTCCATTCCTTCCTCGATGATCCATGGGTCGACGCGGCGCCCGTCAAGAACGCAAGCTCCATGTTTCCCAACAATCGCTGCCAGGTGCTCATCCTCGGCGCCGGCTGGGGAGGGTTGCTGTATGCAATTCGCATGATCGAGACCGGAGTGCGCCCCGAAGACATTCGAATCGTGGATCGCGCGGGCGGCTTCGGCGGGACCTGGTACTGGAATCGCTACCCGGGACTCAGCTGCGACATCGAGAGCTACTGCTACCTGCCACTGCTAGAAGAGACCGGCTACGTCCCACGCCACCGCTATTCCTCTGGAGAAGAGATTCGCCAATATGCCGACCTCGTCGCTCAGAAATGGGGAGTGGCCGACAGCGCTGTCTTCCAGACCAAAGCTGAGACGCTAGAGTGGGATGAAGAGTCGAAAGAGTGGCAGGTGGAGCTTGTCCAGCAGCGCCACGGAGAGCAACCCCAGACGCTGCACATCCGCGCGCCGTTTGTGGCGACGGTGAACGGCGTACTCAGCTGGCCGAAGCTGCCTGGAGTCCCAGGATTGCTGGACTACCAGGGCCATGTCTTCCACTCGTCGCGCTGGAACTACGCCCTCACTGGTGGATCGCCGGAGGACCCGTCCCTCACGAAGCTGCGAGGGAAGCGAGTGGCCATTGTAGGCACGGGGGCAACAGCTGTCCAAATCGTACCTCACCTTGCGCGCTGGGCAGAGCATTTGTACGTCGTTCAGCGCACTCCAGCGGCCGTCGATCACCGTGATCAGCGGGAGACGGATCCGGAGTGGTTTCGCAACGAAGTGGCTACAGCAGCGGCATGGCAGCGCGAGCGCTTGAGGAACTTCCACCAGCATTTCACCATTGAGAAACAGCCTTCAATCAACCTGGTAGACGACTGGTGGACCGGTGCTGTTGGGATGGTGGCCATTGCAGGTAACGCCGCGGGACCCAAGGCTATGGATGAGCTACCAGCATACATGCAGAAGCTCCATGCCATGGACCTTCCTCGCCAGCAGCGTATTCGTAAACGTGTGGAAGAGGTGGTCAAAGACCCAGTTGTCGCGAAGAAGCTGCAGGCGTGGTACCCTACGTGGTGCAAGCGTCCTACCTTCCATGACGAATATCTCTCGACTTTCAATCGCGAAAATGTCACTCTCGTCGACACGGACGGCAAGGGCCTCGACCACCTTACCAATGACTCCATTGTCGCAGGCGACGAGTCGTACCCCGTGGACGTCATCATCTATGCCACCGGATTCCGCTCACCATTCACTGGGTCCCCAGCGCAAAAAGCCAACATGACCATCATCGGCCGCAATGACGTCTCGATGAGCGAAGAGTGGGCGCGCAGCGGGCCATCGACGCAGCATGGTGTTCTCGATCACAACTTCCCCAATCTCTTCCTTTCCGGGCCATGGCAGGCCTCCAACAGCCCCAACTACCTGTTCAACGTGGACGCTCTCGCGAAGCATTCGGCATATATCCTGGCAGAAGCGAAGCGTAAAGCTGGCGGGTACCCCTTCGCTGTGACAGCCACCGCTGCCGCAGCGCAGGATTGGGGCGTGCAGGTGCTGATGCGCTCGCCGCCCATGGCTGCCATAGCGGGTTGTACGCCGAGCTATTTCAATGTCGAGGGCGGTATTGACCGCGCACCGCCCGAGATGCAAATGATCATGGCGCGATCTGGGCTTTGGGGGCATGGCATTGAGGACTTTATGAGGGTTGTCGAGGCATGGCGTGAAGAGGGCAGTATGCAGGGCATCGAGGTGTCGACGTGAGTAGATATTTGGTATTGGAGAAATTTAACACCCGCACTTACCCCTGAAGTTTGCTTGTCCATGTCGGTGAGCCTATACGAGCTCTATATCTCTTCGCTCTAAGAAATCTAACGAACTCCCTGGATCTCCCGCCGCGTCCAACTCTAAACGCCCGCTAAACTGTCTCATTCACCTCCCGACTCCCCACCTGACTCATCCGAAACCCAACGACGAATGTGCCCTCTTCCCTACCCGGCCTCACCGCATTACTCCCGACAAATACCCCACTGGACAAATTTCTATACTCACCTGTCCCCACCGCGAAACTCCGCATCATAACCGCTTGAAACTGGCCAAACTTCACTGCACCAGCCCCTGGCAGCCCGTCAATCGTCCCCAGAACCCTTTCGTTGGGAATCTCGATTCCAGTACCGGTCATCTGGAGATATGCGGCCGGCGTGTCGTTAGTTTTGACGAGCCCTTGGATGTTTAGTCGGATTACGGCGCGAGAGGGGTCAGCGAAAACGTAGTCGCCCGCGTGGAGGACGGTGCCGGTGATGGGAGTGTGGAACGGACAATGTGATGTGTTAGTAGCGAATACAAATCGTATCTGTATTATTGATGTAAGGGGGGAGCGTACGCCAGGTTCGGAGGTGAGGGTGCCGCTGATTACTTGGCCGTAGAGCATTTTTGGGTCCGTGGAGAGGTTGCCGATTGGGATCTGTGGAGGAGGGTGATGTTGTTAGTCGGCTATTGATTTGCTGGTACGAAAGGGTCTTTCCATAGGCGTTGAGGTTTGGGTTTGAGAACGGAAAGTCGATTTGGAAAATGTAATGGGAGCTAGAGGAGCTAGAGGAGCTCACGTTCTGATACACGGTCGCCTAGAGTTTGAGCCTTTAATTTCACGTGGCTCCATGGTCCAGTCAAGATCGAGTGGGTTTTGCTTACATTGAAGAGCAAGGGAGGGAATAGGTGGGGGTATGGCAACATAGCTGCGGTCGCCAAAGCGTTAGAGGTTTCGCTGTCGAACTAGAAAAACGTTTGTTCTGGTGAACACAAAGTACAAACCAAATAAGTCTGGATTATTTGACGACCTTTGAGCTACCACAGGTCTGAAATATGGGAATCATCGGTCCACGCCATCCTATCTGTCGGTCGAGAGTGAGACATCAATGCAGATCCCGCCGAAGGATCCGGTACCTGGGAAAGCTTGTGCTCACATGGCTCAGTGTTCCCTGTAACATTCATGAAGAGGGCACCTGCGTACAGTATGAGGGCTCACGCTAACTTTAGCTAAGATAAACTGACCGGTGACGGGATTTTAAACATGTTGAAGGGTACCCCGGCTAGGTCGGGCGTGCAAGATGAATGGTCCTTCCTCCCCATAATGCAGAGACCAAAGCAAGCATCGATGAAAATAATGGGGTTCAAATGCTCATACTGTAATCTCATTTCTGGAGAACTCGGGTGTGTGCTAAGTCCTCATGTGGACAAAGTTGAGTCGAGAGAAAAAACCGTATGCATATCATATATGAGAACTTTACCATCATTTTCCCACATCGATTTGACATGGAACTAAGTCTAACCTACGCTGCGAAATCCATAGAGAAGAATAGTTCCACGTTACATGACAACAAAGTGAAAGAAATATGATCATTCTATGGCTTAATTCAACTCCAACCCAATCTAAATAGAAACGTATCAATCTATCTTTCGTTCACCAAAAAAGCAATCATCTAGATTTATGCCCCACTCTCAAGCAGCCCCATCTTTCCAGCAACAAGCATCGCCAACTTCTTAATCGTCAACGTCGGGGCCAGCAAATTGTGGAACGAAATCTCCAGCACAAACTGCTTGAACAACCAGTTACGCAGCTCAGCCCCAATCATACTATCGATTCCAGCGTCCGCAATCGAAGTGGTATCGTAGTCGAAGTTCTCCGTCGGGACCATCAAGATGCTTGAGAGCTTCTTCGTGATGTACTCGCCCAGCACTTCGATAACATTGGCACCGTTGGCTTTAGCCTCCTTGACGACGCTCTTGATATCTCCACCCGAGCCGCTCGACTTCGCACCCGCACCGGCCTCGTCGATAGCGATGAGGAGGTTGGAAAAGCGGGCATCGTTGTACCAGAACGCATCCGGACTTTCTGCACTCAGATTCGCGGCAGCAGCAAGAAAACTCGGCTCTAGACCCAGAATTATCTGCGCATCGTTCACATCCTGCTTCCCAGGAACCGGTTTCGGGCGCATCATAGCCGTCTCAAAGCCCTTCAGCATCTCCTGCTCGTCGATGCCGTACATCCCCTGCCGAGATAGACTGAGCTCGATCTCTTGGTGCTGCGCGACGTAGCCGACGTCTAGGATCATGGGTAGAATTAGAGAGACGGCTGGGAGGCCTTGCTGGTTGCGATGCCAGGCGAGACCGTCGAGGAAACCGTTGCCGGCGCAGTAGTTGCTTTGGCCTGGCGTGCCTAGGGTGGCAGAAATAGAGCTAGTCATGACGAAGAAGTCGAGGGTGTGGCCTGCGAGGGCGTCGTGGAGGCACTGTGCTGCGCTGACTTTGGGGGTGATGGAGGTGAGCCATTTGTCGTAGGTCATTGTTTCCAAGATTGAGTCCTATGCAATGTTAGCATCATCTAGCCAGCACAGCTATGGCGTCGACGAGAGACATACTTGTAAAACCATAGCAGCATGCACTACGCCTCTGACGGGATGCTCAGCTGAGATAGACGAAAGGGCTCTCGCAACACCTGCGGGACTCGAAGCATCGGCACGGAACACCTCAACATGGGCGCCTCGCTTCTCAATCGACGACACAAGTTCCGCTGCTTCCGGCTTATCTGCGCCGGAGCGAGACAAGAAGGCGAATCTCTTAGCTCCTCGCTCCAACATCCATGAGGTCAGGCTTCGTCCTAGACCACCGAGACAGCCGACCAGAAGATAAGTGGCATGAGGGTTGAATCGGAGTTCGTCAGAGGGCGGTTGAAACTGCGGAAAGGTCAGCAGGCTGGATGCTATTGTGAAGTAGTGTCCCACCTTGATAGAACTTTGCCCGTAGTTGTACTTAGCGATCACACTCTCGGAGCCCTTCGCAGACTTTACAGTCCGCAGGATCTGTTCGAATAAGCCAATGTCGATGATCTCCTTCTTCTCCGTCAATAGAGCCCCCTGTCCGTTTAGCAGGCCCAATGTGCGGCTCAGCAGACAGCCAAGACCGCGCTGGTCTCGCTTGTAAAGAGCCTCAACACCGACGGACAGGAAAGCGGCGCCTCGTGTGTATGGAAGGACATCTGGTGGTTGGTCAAGTGTGGCGTCGATGAGAACGAATCGACTCGATGGTTTTGACGACCTCCATGCTTCCTGTGTTAGAAGGGAGAAGTCGTGCGCGACCACAACATCGGAGACAAGGTAACCGTCCGAATTGAGGTTGGTGCCTAGCTCCGAAGCGTGTGAGACGAGTATGATGTTTTCCAGGCTGAGTCCATGTCCCGACGCATACTCATCCTTCTCCGCTTCGCTTTCGACCACCACGTTGAGTCTAAGCCCAAGGATCTTGCTGAGCTTGGCCGCCGCCTTGACAAAGTCCCGAGGAGCGGGTAGCAGAAGAACTTGCTCGCTGTGATCGACTTTCGCTGTCACAATCAATGCGTTGACGACTTTGCATAAGCTCGGAAGGGTGGCCGCAAGATCCTCACTGTTGAAATGCTCGAAAGTATTGCAAAGATACTTTGGAACGGTTAATTTGGTCGAGAAGGCGCTGGGAGCGTAAGTAACGCATTTGCGACCGACCATTGATGAATCGAGACTAGGTGCAACGCGGAGAACTCTTCCTGTGACGACCTTCGGCGACTCAGAGCTGAATTGCTGAAGATTTTTGCTTTCGAGCTCAACTGATTCTACTAGGATCTCTAGCTCGTCTTTGCAGAGGTCCGACTGCTTGTCTTCCGAGTGGAAGACTAGTTCTCCGTTGGTAATCTTGCCATGGAGCGCCTGATCTCCAGCGAGAATGGTTTCCTGAACTGACTTAACGTTTGTGAATGCATTGTTCAAAGCCTCATTAGGATGAAGTCGGCAAGTCTGGATAGTACCGTCGTGCAGCCAGAACTCGGTATGTTTGCCGCTGTCTTTGGTAGCAACTCTCGCCAGCGTGACGGTCGATGCCTGAAGGACGTTCAGGTCTTCCGTAGTATCGAAATCGAGCAGCCCAATCTTGGCCATTGCCATCTCTGACCTGATAGCACGTAGAAAGCCCGCTACCATGGCACCTTGCGGGCATTTGCCCTCATTCACGCCGCTAGTGAGCCAGAGGATAGGGACATTGGCGGACAAAACTGATTTCAAGATCTGGAACGTGTCGGCAGTCAAAGAGGAAAGAAGAGAGCCGTAGATATCGCAGATGACAAGTTTCCCTTCTATTTCTTCGCCCAAAGTACTAAGATCTTTGGTGGGAAGACCACCGGTGATCTTTTCCATCTTCTCGTCTAACGTGTGATTGTAGACCAATGTCGCATTGGCCCAAACCGCGGCGAAGTCGATTTCGGGTTGTATCTCTGGAGCAGGTTCAGGTGTCCAACTCTTGCTCATATAGGGTTGCCGCTTCTTTGGAGTTAGAGACTCTTGTGGCAGAGCCGCAGCATATTCAACGCAGCGCAGTGACTTGATATCTAGCACAGTTTTCCCAGATGGAGTCGCAAGCCTGGTGTGAGTATTAAAATAACGGCCATCCAGCTCGTCGGTATAGGCAAGTGCCTGGCCTATCGAGTCGGCCTCTTCCTCTGGCAGCCATAATGAGACTTCTTCGATATTGATGGGAACGACACCCCACGGCATCGTCTTGTGCTGACCAGCTTGGATGGAAATGATGATAAGGTGAAGGCAGGCGTCGATTGTTGAAGGGTGCAGGATGTACCTGGACTCTCCCTTCATCAATCCGCTCTGCTTCTTGACCTGGACATCGGCGGCGGCTTCATGGAGGGTGCCATTCGTCTTGATATCCTCGAGGCCCTGAAAGCTGGGCCCGTACTCGAAGCCGACGCGGTGGAAAGCCTCATACCATGTCTTGCCGGTGACTCTTTGGGTCAGAGCTGGAAGAGAAATGTCACGGAAGCTGCCGACTGGGGGCTGAGCGCGGAAGTTGGCTGCAATTCTGCCTTCGCAATGTACGTTCCAAGTGCCCTCGACGATTGATTCCACGGTAAACGAGTACCAGGATGAGCCTTCGGACGCGTCAGATGTTGTCAATTGCTCGAGACGAAGCTGAATTTCGATCCCGTCGTCCGTGTCTGGCACAACGAGGGCGACCTTAATTGCCACGTCGCGTAAGGTGACGCTAGAGACGTCCAGACCGTTGGTCTCGCAGGTCTGCCGCAGGCCCTCGATTGCAAGAGATAGATGTCCCGCCGCAGGGAAGAGAGTCTCTCTGCCGAGAGAATGGTCCTTCAGCCAAGGGATGTCCCGGTGTCGTAGAACATTACGCCAAACTACAGAGTGGTCGGAAAGCCCTAGGACCCGGCGGCCAAGTATATCGTGGCGATTGTACTTCATGAAGCGCTGCTCTTGACTAGCCCGGGACTCAGCGAAAAATCGTCTCTCATAGTTCCATTGGTAGTGGGGAAGATCGACTAAAAGAGAGGGACTCTGGGATCGTTTCAAGGAACTCGTGTTGCTGAAGTCATCGATCTCGTTAACTCGCTCGAGGTCCACCGGGTAGTTGCGCAGGAAGAGTTCACCAGCGACCTTCAGAAGCTGGGAACTACTATCTTCCCCGCGAACAAAGCTGGGAATATACGAGAAATCCTTGAAATCCCTTGCCTTACAAATCTGCTTGAATGGCCCGGCCAGTGCTGAATGAGGACCGACTTCAACGATGCATTTCACGTCCGCCAGGTCGGGCGTGCTACCCATCTCCGTTACGGCAGAGTCGAAACGAACTCGATTTCGTAGATTGTCGCTCCAGTAGTTAGCAGACAATCCTCCCTGTATTTCCTTGCCCGTGACGGAAGAAATCATCCTCGTAAGATGGCGTCGCCAGCTGAACTCGTCCGGGTCCATGGTTTGCAATGCTTTGAACAGCGAAGCGTTGTAGAAGGGCGCTACAGCCTCCATCTGCGGGGAATGATAGGCCTTTCCAGTCCGCAATTCACGCGCAAAGACGCCTTTCTCGTCAAGACGGCTTCTGATTTCCTGGATTGACTCTGAAGTACCACTCAAAGTGACGCTGCTTGGGGAATTCTCACAGGCAATAACAGTGTCCGGTGAGCTTGAAAGATACTCCGTGGCCTCTTCCGCGCCGAGCCCGACGGCAAGCATAGTCCCAGTGGGGGCATGACGCTTGACAGTATAACCGCGGTAGAAGGCAGCGACGACTGCTTCGGGGGCTGAAATGAGACCAGCAGAGTAGGCAGCACCAATCTCGCCGCTGGAGTGTCCGAAGGAAACCACGGGCTCGATGCCCCAGCTGGCAAGGATATCAACGAGGGCAATCTGAATGGCGGTGCAAATTGGCTGGGTGATTTCGGCATCATTTATGTTGATACCGTGCATTTCTGGCGCTATCAAAGCGTCGGTGAGTGTCCAAGCCGGGGGCGATGGGATGTTTCTCAGCACTTGATCGAGATCTTTGATGGTGCTGGCGAAAGACGGGAACGTTTGCATCGCTTCAAGACCCATCTTAGCCCACTGGGCACCTTGTCCTGTAAACATGAACCCGACTTGAGGGGGCTTGCTGGTAGCCGAGCCAAATCTGAATGATGGCACAGCGAAGTCGGTGCTGAGAGTCGCATCCTTCATGATCAAGAAAGCCCGTTGAGGAAATCGAGTCCGTCGAAGGTTGAGGGTGTATGCGAGGTCTGCTGCGTAGTAGTTGCCAGCCACCGTACCATGGGCTTCGATGTTTCGAGACAATGTAGCCTTGTCATGTGCCGACATCGTCAGTAGCAATGGGCGCGATGTAGAGTGATCGTAGGCGGCCTCGGCCATAGTCTTGCCGTGTGAGTACCACGGATAGAGGTTCTCAACGCCCTCTACGATGACATGACCATTGGTACCCCCGTAGCCGAAACTGTTCACAGAAGCACGTCTCACAGCAGAGTTGGTTGGCCATGGCTTCGTTTCGTGGTGGACCTTGATGTTCCAGCCTTTTTCATCAACTTTTGAATTGTCAGAATGAGACCTTTTCCGCAGACTGGGAGAGGAACCATACTTTCAGGGTTGAGACTCTTGAAGCCAGCAACACCTGGAATCACTCCAGCCTCAGTGACTAATGCGGCCTTCATCACGGCGAAAATACCGCTGGCAGCCTCGCTGTGGCCAATGTTTGCCTTAATCTGTCCCATATCGCAACTTTAGTTTCCGGACATGTGAGTAGAAGGAGACGACATACCGCTCCGATAGCCAATGGGGCATCTTTGCTTCGTGTGTCGTTCATAGCATTAGCAACAGCTCGGACCTCGATAGGATCACCCACTGGCGTGCCAGTGCCATGAAGTTCAAAGTAGAGAGTTTTAGCAGGATCCAATCCCGCTCTCTCGTATGCAGCTCGAATAACTCGCTCTTGGCCCTTGACGCTGGGATGCGTTATGCCCATGCTTGGGACTTTACCATTTCTGTGAAAGGATGTCAGCAGTACATCGCAGCCCCGTATTCGGGCACCCGGGGTTGTAAACGAAGACTCACGTGTTGACCGCAGAGGAGCGAATTACGCCACGGACTGGATCGCCATCACGGATAGCATCAGATAGGCGTTTGAGATACAATGCTCCAGCACCTTCAGCACGGCCATAGCCATCGGCACTTGCATCGAACGTGTGGCACGTGGAGGTGGGTGAAAGAATACCAAGCTTTGCAGTGTTCATGTGCTGGTCAACTGTGATGATTAGGTTGACCCCGGCAACGATAGCGCCGTTACAATCCCTTGTTCGCAGTGCGTGACAGGCATTGTGGGTTGCGTACACAGACGAAGAGCATGCCGTGTTGATCGTGAAGCTTATTTTTACGAATCAGTTGGCTGCACAAAGGGACAATGAGATCAGCTTACCTAGGACCATTGAGGTTAAAGGCATTACCAACTCGGTTACTAATAATGCCTGGGTCCACACCAGTTGCAGCATAGTTGTGCCGAAAGTCGGTGTCGCGGATCGACATTTGCTGGTAGTCGCTAGTGAAGCTACCAACGAAGACAGCTGTGTTGGTGCCTGCAACGCTATCCAGTGGAGCCCCAGCAGATTCGAAACATTCGTAAACGACCTCAAGGATCTTCCGCTGCTGAGGATCGAGCCACATAGCCTCAATAGGCGTCATATTGAAGAAAGTGGGATCGAAATTTTCCACCTCGCCGTCAAGGAAGTAGCCGCCAAGGACGTTGAAGCTACCTGGACGCTCAAGATCCTCGTGATAGTGTGCGTCGATATTGAAGCGACTCGCCGGAACCTTTGGGGTTTGAACGGACTTCTTATTCTCTAGCACATCCCACAGGGAAGATGCTGAACGGACACCTCCAGGGAGATGGCAGGCTAGAAAAGTCAGTTTCGAAAGCTGATATACCTCGTACAGGCTGTCATCTGAAGGAACTGACCCATGCCGACAATGGCGATTGGCTCGAGGATAGAATCCTCGACGTCGAACTTGGACTCCATTCGAGGCATCTTGGCAATGATATCTATTGCAGAATAGCAATGAAGAAAGAAGACGCAAAGAGAGCCTATGTGACAAGTATCATGGGGAGAAGGAGAAAGATCTTGATGTTGAAAGTGAAGATGCAGAAATCGTTCAGCGTGGCCTTTTTTATTGCGCGGTGGAACTCTTTTATCATGTGTTATTAGCATCTCCACTAATGTGATGGCCGGCAAATGAGTTCCAGTTACGTAGTCGAGATAACGCGCCCTTCTGCTCATGCATGATCCTTTGGAAGGCTCTCAAGGGCCCTGCAGAGCTTCCAGCCGCTTCCGAGTCCCAATCAACCAGTCGGAGCTCATAGAAGGAGCATAAGTCAAAGTGTGACTCCATTCGGCGTAATTCAGAGCTGATAGAGAGGCTAGAGTTTGTCTCGGAGTTCAGATATCCATGTCATCGGTTCGGATATGAACCGTACGAGAGATGCAGGTCGTTCGCCATCAAGATATCATTGAAGATGCATTAGCGGATTTAGGATTTTCCTATATGGGCTAGTGTCATGTTCTTGAAGGTGGTGTGGCGACAGCTTGAGATGGATCGTCACGCAATCGTTGCGTGGGGTGAATTTCGCGTCGACCTCGAAGGGGCTCGCTTCAGGAACGCATCGAGGCTTTCAGAAGTCGACAGAAACTGCTATCTTAGCCGGTATAATACCTCTATCTTCCAAGTTGTCGCGCTCTCAATCTTCCTGCAAATTCGTTCATCATGAAATTTTTCACACAGTCTGCTTATTTCATTACACTTGGTGCGCTCGCAGTCGTCCTGCTCTGGGGCGTTAGTCTCTGGAATGGTACCGTCCTCGAATTAATTCGCGTGACATGGTATGGGAAATTACACGATGGCACGCCGTTCAAGACGAGCTACACTGGAATCGTACTTTTCGACTTCCCATTGTCGCTTCTCGTTGCATTCTTCTTGTACGGCACAAACGGATCAGACCCTGGATACCAACTTTTTTTGATCGATGCGTATTCCACTCTGCAGTCTGCATTTGTATGGCTATATGTTGAAGCAAGTCGCGGAGGAAAAAAACCAACCGCAGTAGAGTAGTAAGTCGGAGCTAAGGACTAGTCGTTCGGACATCAATACTGACATGGAAACAGTCCAATATTCTGGGGAGCCGCCTGGCAAGCATTCGGAGCGGCAATCTCTCTCCCGTTTTACTACTTCAATCACCTAAAATGGGTGCATGCGCAACCTCGGGGACTGAGCACGGTCGATCTGCCATCCGCACGAGCAATTCCAATCAGCTTTCTACTTGGCGCTTTTCTTCCTATGGCCATCGGCATGCTGCCTACCTGGGTCGATCGCTCTCATTGTCTGCATCAGAATATCCTGGCAGCGTGGCAGCTAGATCCGGTATGGGTCTCCACAATTCAGGTTGCAGGCGTATCCCTTTTCAAAATTACAGCTGCAAGCTCTCGGAATGTCGAAGATGATACGTTGCGCCATGTCCGGATATCGTATGTGCTGGCCGGGCTGTCATCTACGGCTGGCCATCTGTACGCTATCGGGAGAATGTTCTCAGATACAAATCCCTTGCTGAGTTTCTCAAGGGTGTATGTTCCTCGGCTGTTCGCTGGTCCCGAGGGGTCCACCGAAAAGCTTATGAATGGTCCATGGCTGTTCTTGCAATACGATCTCATCATCATCGCCTTGTCGAGTTTGTCCTGGGCTTACGTCCTCATATTTAGCTTGATGGAAGAGGGCTTTGGACGCAAGGCGCTTCCATTGGTATTCTTGCTCGGCGGACTACTTTTGGGACCTGGAGGGACAGTTTCTGCGGCCCTCTTTTGGAGGGAGGGAGAGCTGCATCGAAGGAGAGCCCTGGAGAAGCCGGGCAAGATCGGCGGGCGCAAAGCTACATAGACACGGATAGACGGCATCTTCGCCGTCCGAATATAATGAACCTGATGGAAAATGATGGGAAAGTAGTAGGTGGATGGATGGAGATTAGATTGAGAGATGGACGTTGGAATTAGAAGCAGCTAGCCTCTGAAAAACGTTTTCCCTTTTCCGAACTCCTCCGTCGTCTCCGCGCTGTGAAGCCTCTCCGATCTCTCAACAACACCAATCTTGATCAAGTCCAAAGAGCTGTCCACGAACTTCATATCGCATTAAAAGCGAAGCTGTACTATTTCGGGGTACGTAAGCGGATTCTTTCAATTCACGTCCGTCATCTATAACAGGACGACGTATCGAAACAAAACCTCACTTCATTAGCGCTATGTCACTGATAAAGAATACGACTCCACCGATGCTACAATGGCAAACTCCACTGATCAAGCACTTATGCCCACCTTTACACGGCATGGCCATGACCTATAGAATTCGACGCCTCAATCGCCGTACCCTGGCCCTGCCGTCAGCTTAGTCTATCCACCTTTCGAGGTTCTCTGTGAGTAGGCGAGGCCGCCCATTGCCAAGTGGAATGCATGAGATTTATGGCTGGTTACACCACTTAGCCCTGCTTCTACGTATAGCCTCCCATGCTTGCGCAACATGATGCCACGCTTATCATACCGCTACCGCGTCGTGCACTTCCGGCGCCACGGACCCTTGCAACATCGGACGAGCCGTCGTGTGCGTGGGCCACGTACGAGCTTCTCATTAATCGTAGAGCTACAAGGAGTCTATTCCACAATCTTTATCGTCGCATTGAGTAAATGAGCTAACAGATCTGCATGCAGGCTCTGCTCTCGACCGAAAGAATGGGACGAACGGACCGATACCACGACGTGTGGAGCTTGATGGAATGCGAGCGAAGGTTAACTCGGTCACAGCTGAAGATGAGGTTCCACACGCTCCCCGACTTTTCTTCGAAGGGTAGTTCTAATTTCCAACTCATATCATCGTTCTTCGCTTCTATTTTTCAAGTCAGCGGGTTCTAGAACGTCCAAATGGAAACAAAAGATCAAGAGTACGATGTCATCATCATTGGGGCAGGTAAGTACCACGATCATCCTGGAGGTGCTACCAAGTGCTTGACTTTGAGGACTCATTTAACATTTCGAAGGCTGGTACGGTCTTGTGGCCGCCAGAACCTATTTACGGCTCCGGCCAGAAGCCAAAGTTCTGGTGACAGATTCCGACAATACTGTTGGGGGAGTATGGAGCAGTGACAGGCTCTATCCAAACCTCGTAGCACAGGTGAAATTGGGTCTTTTCAACTATACTGATACGCCAATGCCAAGTCACGGGAAGACGCAAAAGAACCTGGTGACTGGAAACATGATCCACGACTACCTGCAGAAGTATGCTGAAGACCATGATTTATTAAGGAGGGTCCGGTTCAACTCTCATGTCGAGCGAGCTGAGAGATACAACGGCGGATGGCGTCTCCACCTCCGGAATTCAAAGGATGTCTTGGATACAAAGAAGCTGATGGTGGCAACTGGCGTAACATCGATCCCAAGTTTGCCGAGTTTTGAGGCCGAAGATATCTCCATCCCAATCCTGCACTCTCGAGACCTGGGATCCTCATCCGATAAGCTCCAAGATCCTCACGTCCAGCATGTCGTAGTCTTGGGGGCAGCAAAGTCAGCATACGACGCTGTGTACTTACTTCTCTCAATGGGCAAGAAAGTCACGTGGATAATTCGCCCCGACGGCGCCGGGCCGTTGGCCATTCTTCCCACGGAAGTCTTCGGCCTCTTCAACGTGATTGCAGTCGCATCTACCAGGCTGATGACTTTCCTCAGTCCTTCTATTTTCAACACGACTGGACCTGGGTATGGATTCTTCCAGAAGACGGTAATCGGACGGTGGTGCACGAGTAAGTTCTGGGACACTCTGACGTACCTCAGCAACCGACATGCCGGGTATTTCAAGGGCGACCATATCTCTGCGCTTTTACCTGAAATTGAAGAAAAAAGGTATGACACTTCCTCAGTCTCCCTTCCAAGTTGTTTGTGTTGACCAAGTCCAGCATTTTTTACGCAAACTCTGGGCTCGGTGTCGTCACTCTCCCAGATTACTGGTCCACCCTCCACGCCGGTGATCTCTCCGTAGTCCGTGACCACCTCACCAAAATCAAAGGCCATGACCTGATCCTGCGCTCCGGTACATCTATCAAAGCGGACACTGCCGTCATGTGCACAGGCTGGGGTGACCACTTTGCCATGTTCGACCCGGCCACGAAACTCGAGCTCGGTTTGCCTGCTTATAACATGGAGACCGAGGCAACTGATATATCGAAGGAGATGTTATGGAAGAAATGGGACGCCGAAGCCATGAAGTCGGTTGACGCGAAGCTTCCGTTTTTGGCCAAGACTCCAGACCTGAAGAACCCTAAGGTCGTGTCGCATGGCGTACCGAAACGCTGGAGATTGTATCGCCGTGTCGTGCCGCTTGACTTGGCTATGAAGAGCGATCGGTCGCTTGCCATCTTGGGCCAGATCCATACGGTGCAGACCCCCTTGGTATCGGAGATGCAGTCGTTTTGGGCCATTCTGTATCTACTAGGAGTACGTCGAGGCCTCCTGTTTTAGAACCTACTAGACTAACGCCCCACAGGAACTCGATCTCCCGGATTACGATACCATGGCCAAAGAGGTGGCGGAGTGGAATGTTTGGACTGCGAAGCGATACCTGAGTCAGGGTCAGAAGCACCCGTATTCGCTTTACGACTTCCTTCCCGTAAGCTACTCTGTCTTCGCCACTTTCCCCATGCACATAACGCTAATTTGCCATTCCTATAGTACGTAGATACTCTATGTAAAGACCTTGGCATAAACTCGCGACGCAAGGGGAGCTTTTATGGTGAGATCTTTTCTCCATATAAGCCGGAGGACTTCAATGGCTTCATTGATGAGTATCTAGAGAAGCAAGGCAAGGCGAAGCCGGCAGCTTTGAAGGCCAATGGGCTCCATTAAATGGATCGTTGATGTTGGATGACTGAAGTTCGAGACGCGTGTGGAGATGCATACTGGCTTGCATTTCTTAGTAGATTTCTTTTTGACTTGCTCGAATCATAGTAGATGGAATTTATAAGAGTCTTGCTTTCATGAATCGATTGCTGTTTGGCCTGCCCAGCCGGAGTCGTGCTCCTTGAATCCTCGTCTACGATACAAAAATGGCGGAACCTCTCCGGGGCTCATCCTTCCACCCCAATCCAGTCCCAGCGTGTGCGATCGGATTCAATTATATTTTCTGGTCGAGTACGGTGACATAGAAAACATTTTTCTCGTCGAATACGGTGGCATAGAAAACATTCTTACTACGGTCTTACTCAGTATCAATACCGCCCCAAACGAATTGGCCACCTCCCCAGTATCATTCATCATTCTCTGCCGCTTTCACATCCAAGGCAGTCACTCGCAAACGCACCACCGTTTCACCCCTGCCGAAGGACTGTGACGATTGACCCTTCATGCATGAAGAGCTCGTCGGCGCAGGTCTGCGCAATCGGATCGTGGGATGTGAGACTTGCCCAGCCCCTCTGCAATGGACGCCTTACTGAGCGGTTCCTAGTTCGGGGAGGTCGAGGTGGTGATGATGCTGCGGCTTACGCGCTGCGAAGGGCCCAAGGTTGAGTAGATAAGGCTCTTCCTGGCCCTGCTGGCGACACAAGCCTTGGGCGCTCACGGCGGCCGGCACGAACACGAACCCGACTCGCACGAGACGCTGACGGGCCCGCTTTCGTCAGGCGGGTGGCGGCTCGGAGGCGGGACGGTTCCTCCCTCTCGGAAGCCTTAGCGGGCGTGATAAGGCGCTGGGGACGACCCGGGCTGTCGGGTCTGCCGATCTCGTCGGCTCGCTGCACGTGACGTCATGGAGTTGGAGCCCCACGTTTCGTCCCGCGAGTAGATCCCACCTTCACTAGGCCAACGCCGCCGCCATGATGAGCGTGGGAGTCACCGCTGACGGTTGCGCCGTGTTGACTCCGAGAAACAGCGTGGTGCCGACGACGCTGAGCATTGCCCATTCGCCCTGCGTGAGGCTATGCGGGAGACGGGATTGCGTGAGTGTCTCCGATGGACCCTGGTTGTAGGATCTGGTTGTAGGATTCGAACGGCTCGGTGGCCGACGAAGACTGCATTCTGGGGGCTGTTTCTTTTCGATCCCGCTGTTGTTGGGTGGCAGCTGATTGCGACCATGATCCAGGGGGGGCGGGGGCGGGGGCGGGGGGTGAATTCGGCTTGGTCTTTCCATTGCACGGAAGACGACGGAGGGATACTTTCCATATCCTTCATCAGTCACCAGAAGAAGGGGTGTCCGCGTGGAGACACTCCCTCAGTCTTCTTCGATAAAGGCCGTAAAAGCGTGGTCCTATCTGCTAGCACAGTGCAGCAAACATGGCTTCTTTGAGTGATATCGAAACGAGACTTTTCTTGAACAATGAGGTATGTAGACTCCATCGCTTCTCTAGTATACTTTCGGCCACATCTTCTTCCGTCTTCATGCTTTATTCGACCAGCTCTTCCGAGGCCGCTTTTGGCGTTCTCTTATTGTGAAGTCGAAGTTGTCTTTTCGATCCAGAAGCGAAGCTGTTTGGCCAGTTACTGACTTCGCACGCTTCCACGTAGTTCGTCCAAGGCAGTTCCGGCAGGACATTTACCTTGACCAATCCCGCCACTGAAAAACCATCTGTCAGCGTCCACGAAGCAGACGCAGCAGATATCGAGGTCGCCGTCAAAGCAGCAGGTGCAGCGTGGAAACCCTGGGTGGACCTGGACGGTGAGAAATTCCTAACTCATTCCTGGGCGCTCGCATTGGACATCTGGCTGATCCTACCTGCGACCCTCAGCCTGGAAGCGTGCGGAGGCCGTCTCAACCCTCGCCAACCTCATCGTCCAGAATGCCTCCAAGTTCGCCGAGCTAGACGCCCTGTGCATGGGTACACCTGTTGCGATTTATGGATTTCAGGCCATGGCTGCCGCGGGAGTGTTGAAATGTCAGTCCTCACTATCACGGCCGAACCCCATCGAGCATGAACGAGAGCTTACGTTGGCCAAGATTACGCTGGAATTGGGGCAGACGCATCCGGCAAAACGAGTCTGAACACCGCAAATCATCTCAACTTGACGCTGAAGCAGCCGTACGGCGTCACGGCTGCTATCATCCCGTGGAATACACCGATGCTGATCGCATGTGCGGCGATTGGACCAGCTGTTATGGCCGGAAATGCTATCATCGTATGACATTCGCTCTTGCGTTAGAATCTGAACGTGGATACTAGCATCTTCCAGATCAAGTCCAGCGAAAAGGCTCCTCTATCGATGCTCTTGCTCGCAAAGCTAGTCAAAGAAAGTTCTCTATTCCCACCTGGCGTAATTCAATTCGTTTCTGGTTTCGGTGCCTCTACTGGCGCGCTCTTGTCCTCACACCCCGCGATCCGCAAGCTGGCCTTTACGGGCAGCGTGAATACTGGACGGATCATCAAGAAGCTTGCGGCGGACAGCAACATGAAGAGTGTCAGCCTGGAACTCGGCGGAAAGAGTCCACTGATCGTGTTCTCGGATGCGAACATTGAGAAGGCTGCAGCGGATGCGGCGCTCTCGATTGCCCTGCTATCGGGGCAGACTTGTATCGCATCATCTAGGTGCGTGGACAGTAGTCGTCAGGATAGACGAAAAGGGTAGCTGACCGAAGCCTTTTTTTAGGGTCTACATCCACCAGGATGCCATGGAGGCATTCAAGACGCAATTCATACCGACATTCCAGGCTATTCTGGGCAAGGCTGGTGATCCGCAGGACCCCAGCACCACTCACGGACCGCAAGCCGACAGCAACCAGTTTGGCTCTGTGATGGGATTCATTGAAGCGGCGAAGAGAGATGGCCTTGTTCCTGTCGCTGGCGGCGAAGCAGTACCTCAAGAGGGCTATTTTCTGCAGCCCACTGTCTTCATCGACCCACCCTCTGACGCAGACATCCTTCGCAAGGAGATTTTTGGACCCGTTGTCTCTCTCTCTACCTTTCTTGATGAAGAGGAAGTGCTCGCTCGCGCCAATGATACAGAGTATGGTCTATACGCCTCCGTGTATACGAAGGATATTCAGCGGGCGATTCGATTGGCTAAGCAATTGGAAAGCGGGACTGTTGCTATCAACTGCACCAGCCCTTTGATGGCGTTTGACATTGCCTTTGGCGGATATAAGTCTTCAGGTGATGGAAGGCAGTTTGGACAGGAAGGTTTGGAAGCTTGGCTTGAAGTAAGTTGGCCTCATCTCACAGCTTCGAGCGTATCTAAGGAGGTTGCTCGACGTCCTGGGGATATGTCGCTAACATCGATCAGACCAAGGGTGTTTTGATAAACCTAGTGTAGGAGTCATAATGTGGGAGGAGTCGTTTGAAGATGAGTTCGCACGGCAACGAGCATTCGCTATCGCGCTTGAGCTCTGTTGGGCCTAAGGTTAGCTATTGTCGTAACGTAATCGGCATTAAATAAAATTATACATTCGTTGAAACTTTTAACTTTTGAAAACTGGGAGTAGAGCTGAAGTTGTTGATAAAGTGATTGAACGTTTTTGAAATCTCTGCGTCCACCACGGAGCTGACCTATGCTTTAAAATGACTCCTCAGTCATCTAGAAGTACTAGTCTGTTTTCTGTATTAGATATACTCTCTGCCGGTGAGATCTGCTTTTTAGATGTTCTGGTCGTAAATGTCACGTCTTCCTTAAGCAATTTGACCTAGAAATCGTATTGGGAGAAACCTTAAGCAACTTCGAAAGCGGAAAATTACAAGTACAATTACATGCTCGGGGTTATGAGATCTACTAATTCTATTGAAAAAGCCGCCCACGATGAAGGAAAGTATGAGCTGTCATTGCTTCTCTAGTATGTACGCGGAATTTAACCTTGAGTGAAGCAGCGGTGAACGAAGGTCTCTAGTACCTAGCGATTGGCGGAAGCGACTATGCTCTAAACGGGTACAGAATGATCAGAGGCTATGCCGAAGGCCTCAAGAGAGTCGTTTTGGTTCTGTATGATCTCGCACCAAGCGCCTTGCTTTCACTTATGCGATGAAGATGGCTCCTTTGATGCAATGATCGAATTAAAGAGGGCTTTAAGTTTTGATCCTGAGCACTGGTCCGCTTCGAGAGAGCCGTGCACAGCCGATCAAAACTGCACCAGCTAACATTGAAATGCCCGAAAATATGCAGACATCTCGGAAGCCGCCGTGGTCATGGACGATCAGTTGACCTTGAATAGGCAATCCTGTAAGGCAACTGATCATCTATTAGCGATTTGTTTGAGCTTGAGGAATGAGAAAGACTTGCGCAATGGCAATGAACGCTTCATAAGTTCCAAATCTCACTCCCAGTGTAGTCACCGATCCCAATTCGGCTACACAGGGCAGTAGCATGCTGATATAGGCTCCGCTCCAGAAGCCGTAGGTAGCCGCGAACGCAAAGATTTGGGTATGTGTAGAAGAAATGAGTTCGAGAGGCAGCCAGAATGCTAAGATAGATATGGCGGAAAGGAAGGAGATTACGGTCATAACGTTGAAGCGTCCAACCTTATCCGCTAGATGTGCTGGGAATATGCGACCAGGGACAGAGCCTGCACTACCACGACGCGATCGAAGGTTAGGAATTCCAATAAAGTTTCAAGAGGGCATCTAAACTTACTTCATGACCACAATAGTGTAAATCGACAGGTACTCAGAGAAGCCATGTCGCAGCGCCATGCCTGGAAGGTAATTGAATGGAGCAAAGAGACCCCACCTGCTCAGGTCAGCCCTGTCCGGAATAGGAGCTACTTGTCTTCAATCTCGCTACGACTCGAGGGACTTACAAGACGAAAAAGCTACCCAAAGAGTAGAAAAAGAAGCCCTTCTGCAGGAACAAGGAGAAATTGATGAACGTCATGTCGTTTGAATCCCACTTTTTGGGCGGCAATCTGGCACGCACGAATACACATACCGGGATCAAACAGAGCCCCAGAAACAGTGCAGTGTATCGCAATGCTCCCGGAAAGCCTTTGTTCTCGGTCATATGGCTGACGTAAATGGGATGGATCACCCCGCCTAAAGTAATCGGTCAGGCTCAGGAACAGAGGAGCAGAATGATGAGATTCTCACCCAAACTACTGCCAGCTGCGGCGATTCCAAGAGCGAGGGCTCGCCGATGATGAAACCATTGTCCTGCGCATACAAAGGCGGGGGTAAAAATGCCTGCTGCTCCAATACCGAATCCCAGTCCCTGCGCGAGAAATACTTGGTAATATTTGGTGCAGAGACTCGTAAGCGCTATGCTGAGTACGGACAGAATGGCTGATGGAATCATGATCCCAGTTGGGCCGTAATGATCAATAATCCGCCCGTACAGTCCGCCGAGAAAGAACCTACAGGAATCAGTCTGCTGCGTCGAAGTTGGATGAAGTTGGAGAGGTCACACATAAGAAACAGCTGAACCGTGAATATCCAAGATATTATGGATGGGCTATAGTCGTTCAAGATATGTTTCTCGTAGTAGGCCTGGAAAAGACCTATTCTATGCATGGTCAGCGGAGGCGTATTGTCCGGAACGAGAGAGGAATACGCATTCAGGAATCCAAAAGAGCAGAACATAGCCATGAAAGAACCAAATATACATAGCCAACCCTGGAGGCCGCCATCGTGGTGTTCAATGTGATCATGGTGCTGGGTCGGCGGCTCGATATCAGCGCCTTGAAGTTCAAGCGAGGCTGTCCGAGAGGCAGCTTCGACGTCTTGCTGCTCCTCGTTGCCAAGTGGAAGATCGTTCTGAGAGCGTTCGTTCTTCTGCTTTTCAGAGCTGCCATCGTTGTAAGGATGGTCGCCAGAGGGCAGCGAGTAGCCACTCCCGCGATCCATGGTGTCGTGCTAGAGCTGTCGCCAGAGGGCGGTAGAAGGATGTAGTGACAGGGGCAGAAGCAGCACGAGTGGGATGCAGACATGGCGGGCGATGTGAAGCTGCAGAGCAAACGGGTATATGGCAGATGGCAAAGGGGACTGTTTTCTCGCGCGAGAGATTCGGGGAGGCGTTCTGTGTCTCGGCAGTTGGAGGGATGATTAAATATGGCACAAAGTAACGAGGACTGCGTCTCTCGCGCGATACGGTCATCGTGCCCCTCATTCCAGCCGAACACGCGGGAAACACGTCCCCAAGCGCTGCGCCGTCCTCGACAGCCGCGCTGTTCTCCACCATGCTACCGTCCGCGCAGTCTCTCCACCACCAGGTCGCACCAGATGCCGCACAACCCGTCGAGGGCCACGATGGGGACCGCATCACTCGCCGCCGTCCAACCTATACCTGTATTCGCTGTCGTGCTCGCCGCGTCAAGTGCAACCGGGCGCAGCCAGCGTGCTCGAATTGTGTAAAGGCAAATGTGCAATGTATTCCTCCGAATCAACCGACCAGCATGCTACGGCCCTCGTGTTTCCCACAGCAGGCGCGGCGCACACGGCGGCAAGAAGATAGTCGAGCCCGTTTGCAGCGACTAGAGGAGATGGTGGAACGCTTGTCGGCAGAAGTCGAACGTCACTCTTCAGGCACTCAGGGTGATGCTGGGGAAGATGATAGGGGCCAGGATCAAGTTCTAGCTTCGCCGATAGCAGGTGAACTGAGAGGGATGGTTGTGCCTGGTCCGCGGTCGAGATATTTCAGTCCATTTTCATGGGTGTCGGTATCGGAAGAAGTCCGTCGCACGCTTTCCTCCATTCCATTCTCGCGACTTATGACTCTACACTTCTCCATGAGTAGGTACTAATTGAAACCAGATTGAAGATATCCGACATCTGTTGGAACATCAGCATATCGATGCTCAAGACTCTCTCCCGATGCACCCAGGCAATACCATTCCTTCCGCGTTCCCGGCCTTAACGCCTTCAGACATATCGAGCATGCCTGCACCTAGTGAACCACTTTCTACTACCCTGGTTCAACTATATCTGACTCACGTTGACCCTCTCATCCGCATCATCCACGTCCCTTCATTTCTGGACCAACTCCACCAGCATCGACAGGCGCACCACTATCATTTCACACGCCATGTCTCAACCATGTCTCCGACCGTTTCAATGGGCGTCTCACCATTCTCCTCCAATGGACTTCAATTTTCGACAGGCACCTCGAGTCCCACAACGACCGACTCCGACCAGGATCATCGACGCACTCGAGCATTTGACGCGCTTCTCTTCGCAGCCTACTATGCGGCAGCTTCATCCACTGTCAACGATGGTGCAGCTCTGGCTTCTCTCATTGAGGCCGGATTGGATGTGAACGATCTGGCGACGAGATTCAAACGCTGTGCTGAGATCGCTTTGGACGATGCCGACTTTGTTCAGAATGAGACACTGGAATCGCTACAAGCCGTCGTACTTCTACTAGTAAGTCAGAATCCACGTTGATCACATATCACCCGGTAACACCATCTAGTCGGTAACTGCTCGTGGGTCAGACCCAAGGACACCCTGGATTCAGCTTGGCCTTGCGATTCGGATCGCCCAGGCAATGGGTATTCATAGGGATGGCTCGCACTACGGTCTGAAGCCTGTCGAGACCGAAGTCCGGCGAAGACTGTGGGCCCAGATATGTCTCCTTGATTTGAGAACTGCGGAAGAGCTAGGCTGCGAGCCCACCATTTTGGAAGGCACTTATGATACACGTCTACCTACTAGCATCTCGGATTACGAGCTGAGTCAACTTGAACTTGAAGGCTCGATCGCGAGACACCCAAATCAAGATATGCCACAGCAGCTCCCAGCTGACTCGATGCAAGGTTACACGACTACAGGCTCCTATCTAAACTCGCTTCAGTGGGGCGAGGCAAGTACTATTCCCGCGGCTACTAGGGGACGACGAGTCTCTAACACCGTCAATTCATCTCCTTCTACATTCTCAGATATGACATTTTCATTAATTCGATACGAGGCCGCCAGGCTATTCGGAAAACTCCTCTCTCCAAAATACCAATTGGACGACTCGACCTTCGACAGCGCATCAAACAGCGCTCGGATAAATGGCAACGGAGCCAGTCAAGATAAGAACGTATGGGTGAACCAGCTGGAAAGAAAATTCACGCAAGTGTACAACGTGCAGATGTTGGACGATTCCGATCCAATGCAACGCATGACGGCCGAGCTTTCCAAGCTGCTCATAAGCAAGGCAAGGCTTCTCGTAAGTCTTCAAGAATGGAAAGATTCATGTCGTGAAATGCCGAGATCAGATCGCGAAGGGAAGCGAGATAGGTATTGAGGTCCTCCAACTCAACAATCACCCAAACTGAATGATGACAGACTATTCAACGACGCAACCGCGATCATAGACCAGACTATCACCCTTGCGGAGGAGTCCACACATTCGAACTGGCTGTGGTACGTGAACACTTTTACCGAAGTGTATGCTTCAACCTTTGTTGTCTTCAACCTTGCCCAGGGAGGAGTGTCGCCCGAGTGTGCCGACAGAGCCTGGCGGGCAATTGACCGCCTCTTCCCGACCACCGAGATGCAAATGGATGGTGGCCAGTTGTCGCCTTTCCAGAGGCTCCTTGCGCTAGCGAGAGCGAGACACCGCGATCGGACTCTCTCAAGAGTCAATAACGTAGGTGCAGCAAACGAAGGCCTAGCGGAGGGGTTTGTGGGAGATCCCGTCGAGGGGCAGCCACTGTGGACGTCTGATCTCCTTAGAGAGCTGGATTTAACGCTCGCGGATCCATTTTGGCTCAATCCATACGCGGGCGAGACGATACCAAATAATGCGTTCTTCTATAGCTAGATATACTAAGTCTTCTATTATTTCAAGGTTAGCTATATCATATGATGCCACTACTTAGACATAACGGATTCTAGTATAACTATCGATAAACCGAAGACCCAGCCCCTGTTCCCTTCCCTGTCGAAATAGCAGAACAATCCATCTAAGCCGGGCTAGACATCCTATATCCACACATATACTCGTCCAGACAAAACGCCCCTGGACCTGTAATCGCCGTGGCTAGCTGAACTATCATACCACCAAACGATTACGCCGGAAGATTCAGGCCCCTTAAAAACTCCTCCATCTCCCGCTGTCACGCCTGCGTTGAAGTTGGCGGTATCCCATTCGCCAGTCCCTCGGTTACTCCGGGAGCGTCGTGCAGATATCTAAGAAATGTAGATGACGAAGAGGCATTGCTAGAGTTGCTGGATGGAGTTAAAACTCTGTCGATTTAGGAAGTGGAGAGAAGGGCTTACCTTGAGCTGTTTTGGGTTTCTGGGCCGTTTGATTGGGCTTGGGCGTCTGGGGCCGGCATGGCTAGGCTTGGGGTCCTGGCGTTGCTGAAGGCCGGATTTCTTTGGGTCAGGGAATCGAGCTCGATCCACTAGAGCTACCGGAAGGGTTTGCGTTTTGGGAATGGCAATGTACAATACCAGAGTTTCAGGTCGGACTGGATGTTAGTTCGATCCCAAACGGGATTCATGGCCCTTATGTGGATGGTTTCCATCATTTCGCAATTCGCGAGCTCGTTCGTCTTGAGACCACGCACACCCAAGCTTTCAGCTCGATATACTCGAGACTTAATATTGCACGCACGCGCAGCGCGTTCGCGATGACTTGGTGCGCAGCTGCGAGTTTGTGGCCGATTGGTTAAGGAAGCGACCGAACAGGGCGTGAGGCTCTGTTAACGCGCATGTGCGCGCGAGCAACTTTCGCGCAGATGCGAACTGGATGCCTTCTTGGCGCCAGGTAGAACACTCACTCCCATAGGTCTCTTTCCGTTGTCATTTCCCATTTTCCTGTTCCTCAGATCACGCATGATCAACTCCACCTCTGCTTTAAGTCTGTCTACTTGTGCTCTACGATAAGCCTACTCTTCTGTTCCAAGGCTGAGTAGTGGCAAGGCTGAGGCCTCAGTGAGAAACCCACAAGAGTAACATTGACTCAAACCTTTGAAACCGGACCCAGAAGGTGGTACTACTCCCAGTATTGTTTCGGTCTTCACCAAACGACATCGTGGAAATGGATTCGCCCACAAGCATGGACGTGTATACTCGGGTTGTAACAGCTACAACCTAGGATCAACAACTCATACGGTTCACGGTCACCTACGTACAGGCACTCCCCCCTTTCTCTCTCCTTAATTCTCGTTCTTCTTCATTGATTGGTTGCTACTAACGCGCACTCAGCGTGGCGAGGTCCTCTGTTCAGCTACAACAGGTTTCTCTCAGCTAGGTTCGTTCCTTTCAGCTGGCCTCTATTCAGCTGAGCTGATAAGACCTAGGGCGTGGGCCATTTCCTATTAGTATATATTCGGCCCGTACGGCCACTACAATACAAGCAGAGTTCACATCAATTTCAACCTGAGTTGTGTTCTCTGCCCTCGGCAGCCCATGCTCCGGACAACGAACAACTAGTCTCTGCTCTACTAGATGAATGCGACTCGAGAAAACCCTTGGACGGTAACAGCAACTTGAACCCTCCGAGCAGGAAAAACAAAAACCGATTCAGTACGCCTCGGCGGTTCGCATGCCCGTATTACAAGAGAAATCCAAATCGGCACTCAACCAGGCGGTCTTGTAAATTGGTGGGTTTTACCAGCATGTTAGACGTCAAGTTAGTCGCTGCTAGTACCCTTTTAGCCCATAGTGTGTATTGACGAACCAGAGAACATACATATCGTTATCACGCCTTGCCAATATCATGCCCACGGTGCTGCAGGATCTTCAACGGTGACAACGATCTATTGGATCACTTGCAAACTCCCGAAGTCTGTCGACGTTATGACAATCCTCAGTTGGAGGGCTTCACTCGAGAACAAGAGGCGATGTTGAAGAGCAAGAAAAAATCATCTGCAGAAACGGAAGAACAGAAATGGAAAGCCGGTTACAAGATTCTTTTCCCACAAGACCAAGACGATGACATTCCAAGCCCGTGTAAGTGATATGTACCCATACGCAACCCTGTCACCTTGCCAGCATTGACGCGTTGGTAGACTATGATTACAATTCTCCCACAGAGAGGTTGCCAGACGAAGCAAATTTTGCAAAGTACCAAGAGTACTTGAACAGAGAGCTTCCTAGCTATGTACGAAAGCGACTGCATGATACCCTCGACCAGGATCTCGGTCCCATGGAAGAAATCCTCAAACTTCAACTTGTCGACATTGTTCGCTCATGCCAAAAAGAGCTCTTCTCATCGTATCAGCAATCCTGTCAGGATGACCCTGTCGTAAACTCTACTAGAAGAAGTATAGTAAAGCTGACGAAGACAACCGACGAGAAAGAAGCAGAATCAAAAGACGGGCCAGAAATTTGGCCAAGCCAGCAGGCCAATGCTGACGACCTGGTCGCAACCTCTACTAGCGTTCACTCGTTACAATCAAGGATGAAGAATGACTAGAAAGAACCTGGATCAAAAGCTGGGGTAGAAGTTTGGGTTGATCAACACTTGCCTCAGATCCTGTCCGAGTCTTCAGCATCAGCGAACTTGGTAGAATCAAGGATAAGAATTGACGAGATGGACCAAAAGCCTGGGTAGAGAGTTGGGTTGAGCAACTCTTGCCTCAGGTCCTGTCCGAATCGTCGTTATCGAACGAGTTGCGGCCCTTGTTCGATCAGCAGCACATCTCCTCGGAAAGTGCCAAGCCCATCGGCTCGACAACAGCAGCTCCAACTATTGCCTATTCCGATTCAGCATACGGCTCACTGCTACTAAAAGGCTCTAGCAGTGTTTATGAAGGACTGCAAGTTGCCATGAAAGAACGTGCACCCTTAAAGGGCTACTTCGAGCTTCGAAGTGAAAAGAAAGGCAAATATGTTGGCTGGCAGACGGAGAACGCTGATTCGCCGCCGGCTTGGTCTGCGTGCAGCCCGAGTTGGGACATCAGCGGGGACACATTTACGACGGAACCATGTCAGAGTACTAACAGGCCTTTGAATAGCGTGGAAACAGATATGAACCTACGATTTCTTAATGACTTTCCAGATCCGCAGCCTGAGTTCCGCGATGGCACCGGCGAGTACCTCGACATTCGTTTCCAATTCAATCGCCGTCTCGATGAGAGTGACATTATGAAGAGCACCGAGCGTTTGAGGAAGCTGATCGTCGATCCTGACTTGCCAGTTAGACACATCTCCTTGAAAAAAAAGTCTTCCTTGGTAGGAGACGTCGTGTTGCACTGGCGGAAGCCGGTCGCGAATAGGAGAGCATTGAGTGGTCAGAAAATGCGACATACGTCGGTATCATCACCTGTCGCCGAAATGGAAAATGAGGCAACACCAAAATCACGCCTGTATCATTCTTCGACAATTCGTTCCTCCAATTTGGTGAGCGAATCCGATCATGTAGGCTTGCTACCGGTGTCTGGAGCTCGGCCTTGCAGCGTACGAAAAGAGATTCCGGATGAGAGCGATGACAAAATGTTCGAAGAAGATAGAACTATCAGCCAGGAGTCGATCCTCAAACTCCTTCAAGTGATCAAACACACGGAGGGCCCTTATCTCCAACCAGATCTCGCAGTGAACGGGGTGACAGCTCGGACGAGAGCGCAGACGACAGCTCGGATGACGACACTACTAGAAACTCTTCAAGTGAGCTCTCGTCATTGCCGATGAAGTCACGAACTCTCCTTCCTGGGAGAGTTATGACAGAGTTCTTTGTAATCTTTGGGGCGATGCAGGGCCGGCGAACGCATGCCAATAACAAGACACCGACAAATCGACAAGCAGGAAACACTACTTCAGAATCTCCAACGTCCCAGAAGGCTAGCAATTCCAAGAAACGTACGCACAGTGACCGAGAATCAGAACATCCAAATGACAACGACGATGATGAGAGTCCTAGAAAGCGCCCAAAATTTGGCTCAGAAGTCCCCGATCGCTCATCTACCTTAGCATCAGGTTTGCTTGTCCTTACTACAAACGGAATCCCAGTCGTTTCCTGGGAAATATTGCCTGCAATGTCGCTTGCGTGTTTCCAGGGCGAGGCGCAGGATTCGAGAATGTGTCACGCGTGAAGTAAGAGCCCTCAGTAAGCTGGGCTTGAGCCACTCTACTAATTAGTAAACCTTTATGGAACATATATATCGCTCTCACAAACCACCCAAGTCATGTGCTCGGTGTTGCGAGGTATTTTCGAGCAAAGATAGGTTACAGGCGCACTCAAGACAGGATCCCGCCTGTGAGGTTCGAGAATTACACGTAACCCAAGTGGAAGGTTTCACCAAAAAGCAAGAGAAGGAACTCGAGAAAAAGACGTGTCTCTCAGGACCTGCGGCGGAGCTAGACAAGTGGATAGTGGTGTATAGGATACTATTCCCTGATGTTCCAAGGGAAGATATTCCAAACCCTCGTAAGTCTTACCCTCTCCTACGTTTCACCACCATCAACAAGAGCGTCAGTATACTTGCAGCGCCGTCAGACCACGGCGGTGCCTACAGTAGGATCCGTTACCTTGAAATCACCAAGCTCACACACTACCAGATTATGACCTATCAGCTGTGTAACGATATGATCAGTAGTCTCTCCCCAGCGTCCGATAAGTTCGAAAAATTTGAGGAGTTCTCAGAAAGAGAGTTTTCACGGCTCTTTCGAGCGCAGCTTGAAGCGACTGTTCACCCAGAGATTCAAGACCTTAGGGAGTCTGTTGTCCACAAGATGATTGATATTGCCTGAAGAGCTATGGGTCAACTTTTCACCGCGTATCAACGATTGCCACCTACCACCTCCGCATCCACGGAACGAACCATTACAAACACTCGGGGCCAACGGACTCAGCCGCGCGAGTCGCCCGTTGATTCGATAAACGATAGCTCGTCCCGGCGCTTCATGCCTCCACCACCAGCAAGCCGATATCTTCCCGAGTCAACTTTGCCATGCCCCTTTCAAGCCAACACCACTCGGAATACCCCAACGTCAGGCACTGCCTCTACCGAGGCTTCTACTCCTGGATACAATTATGTAGCACCCAACTCGTCGATCATCCAAGCATCCCCACGGGCGAATGCCACTAATGAAGAAGCATCCATTCATACCGAGAATACTGTCACGCTGGAGAACGCTTCCAAGAATTGCGGAGATCGTGAACCAGACCCCAATCAAAGTCAATTGGACCCAAGGGATCCCATCCATACTTCAATTTACAACGATCAGATAAATGGACAACGACTATCTCCCAGTGATATGTCGCCACTTCCGAGCTCATTTGATCTGGCTAATACCTTCAAAGAGGCGCAAGTCGGCACAGAGCCAAGTCAGAACTCGAACGACGCTCACAGTCTAGATCAACAGCTGTTCCACCTAGAGCCTTTTAACGATACGACACCCTTCGCAGACCTCCTAAGCGGTCCATCTTTGGACTGGGAATCTTTCCTACGCAATGAACATGGCACTCTGGTATCACCTCCGCCAGTGGATCTGTATGGATTAGAGGGCTCCGATAACCGTAATGGCCAGTCGGGTAGTCATCCCAGATAGTATAGCATGCTCCAAGCGCCCTCAAGGAAACCTTCGTAGTTGCGATATCCAATGAAATGATTCACGGGAACTGCCTTCTTAGGTTTCACGCCTGTTCTCGAAGGCAAGAGGAGTTGATGTCCTGGCAACTCACAATGCGATTCACGTTTTGACTTTGCTTGTACTGGCCATCTGCTATCTACGTGATATTCTTTCGATCTGGATATTTGTTGTATGGACCAATGGTTTTACGGGGAATGTCACGCAAGACCTGACGGACGTTGCATTGCAGTGTCTCCTTGCATTAGAGGTTAGTATTCTCCCATTACCTCTTTATACGTACTGACTCGTTATCAAGCTTATGTTTCTCTGTCAAGTCTTTAATCAGCTTTACCCTGTCAATAGAGTCGTTGGACCACTACTCTTCGCAACGACGGTAGTTGTTGGAGGTTTCCGCATCTGGGTCTGCGGTCCGGCTTACATAAGAAAGAATTGGCGTAGTTATGACTTGGTGAGCGTCTTGGAGAGCTATCTCAACTGACAGCGTCGGATTCGTCTCCTAAGATTGACCGCAATTTCAACTTTCGGTTGAGGGCTTTATTGACGCAGGCTGCTGACGGAAAGCCTCATCATATCTGCGAATTCTTTGCAAGCACAACAAACGTAACTAATGGACATTCCTAAAGAGAATAGAGAGAATGCGCAACAAACTAGGAAGGCTATATATACGGCTACATAAACGGAAGCAATAAACCTAGAAATATAAGCGGAAGTTTTAGAGTATTAGACCTTAATAAATTCCCAGGCAAGCCCACCATCGCCGCCATCGCCAATCTTCGCCAGCTTCTCCACCCCATGCTCCCTCTTAATCCCCACGTGTCAAAGCCTCTCCCAATGCGTCATCAGGATAACGTAAGCTCTCTCGGGGTTCGATTTAACGTATAAGTTTTTCCACACAAGTTGCCGCTGAGCCTCGCAACGCAAATTCCCTGCGAAATCGTGTCTAAGGCAGCAACCTAAGACGGTACTCGGGAAACCGAGCCAGCCCTTGGTTTCCACCCATACCCAGTGCAGCATCTTCCTTCGTCCGGTGACCTAGCGTGGAAACTGAGTCGACCCCTGTAAACCTCCTTTTCCGGGCTAATAAAGAGCGGACGTGAAGATTCATTGGCTAGGGAGCTGTTATTCCCCGCTAAAGGCGTCCAGAATCGCTACCTCATACGGTAATTATTTGGCTTGATTTCCGCGCTAGGTCACCGGACGCAGAGAGATGCTGTACAACCGGCGTGGAGCTTTTCATGACGCCAGCAAGCCTAGAACAGCTATTCTACGGCGTTGACCCCCCTGTCGCAAGTTTGGATTGAGAAACAGGGAGGTGGATTCGTGAAAAAGCGATAAAGTGGGTTTGAATTTGGCAGTTACTCCTCCAATTTACAACATCTAGTCGAGTACATAGCTTAATACACTTGATATCAGACTATCGTCACGAAGACCCTCAAAGCTCGGCTGGTCCTTCAAGCCGCTCCAGACAGCGCCATCCAACGTCTCAAACTCTCACAAGTGGAATCCGATCCGCGCCCCTTACTAAGGTGCTCATAGAATCTCCACAGCATCGTGAAACACACCCTTTTCCTCTTCATCATCTGCGTCGTCCCCAAGGTCGTCCAACGTTGTCGCAAAAGGTCTTTCTAGCTTCTTCAATATCCCGGGCAACTCGTTGACATCTTTCCGAAGCCGCAAGTAATCCATCGGCGAGAAACCATCATTATCCACCGCATGGACTTGTGAACTGTCAACTCTATGATTAATCAAGAGCTCCCAAATTCTTGAATTGGTAACCTTTGCCGCAAGATGCAGTATGTTGATCCCGCTATCATGGTCGACGTTCACCTTAGCTCCTTTCTCGAGAAGAACATGAAGTGTTTCGTACGCATTCACCTTGACGGCCTTTTCAACTGCGGTCCTTCCCCAATGCAAACACTTCTCTTCAATATTCATACCCAGATCACAAAGAACCGCTGCAGGGGGCATTGCCTAAGCTTGCAGAAACCAAGGCGGTCTCGCCAACTCCATTCCGGACGTCGAGCTCAGCGCCTGCCTTAAATAGAAGCAACATGATCTCAGGATGGTCTCGCATAGCTGCGTTGTGCAAAGGCGTACTACCCCAGATATCGCCCCGCCGAATGTCCGCTCCGGCTGATATGAGGGTTGTCGCGACATCTAAGAAACCGAGCCCTGCCGCTAGACTCAGCGGTGTTTTGCCGTTTCGGTCTTGAATCTCCGGATTTGCGCCACAGCGAAGCAGATGATAAGCAACCTCGGCCTTCCCTTGACCAACTGCCCAGTGCAGGGCCGTACGACCGCGAGAATCAATTTCGTTAATACAATCTCGTGATTGGCAAATTACACGGTCGAGGTCTACTATCGTCAAGCCCAGGACGGCTTTGTGGAGCTGAGAAGAGGAGTCGAAGTCTTCCGGAGAGAAGTTCAGGGCGGCCGAGTGCCAGAAGTCTTCCGCGAACCCTAGAAGATCTCTGATCAACTCCGATGTCGAGATTGACGATAGATATTGGTAGTAGCGGTTCTAAAAGAGCTTAATGTCGCTAACACGGCCGTGGATAATAGACATGTCACGAGTTCCTCCCATCAGTCTGAGGAAGTCGCTTACTTCCTGCCGCCCAAAACTCTGGGCGAGGGCGAACACAGACATACCATACGGCCCTACAATGTCCATCGAAGACGCCGCACCGATACTAATGAGCTCTTTGACTCGAGTGCAATCTCCTTGCCGTACACTTATAGCGATCTCGGAGTCTGGAGGCACTATTCTGGGAAAAGACAAGGTTATCCGTGGCGAAGGCCCGCTCAACAAAACCAGTCCGACAGCCCGTGCAAGAAGCCATCGAGGGAAGTAATACACAATCGATAGTACAGATTCTGACTTCCATCGACATTGAAACCTATCGCAGGTGGAAGCTGAAGGGTTTAGAGGATTTCCGATGACGTTGACGTAGAGCGACCCGAAGGAGCCGTGCCATTGACTGACTTCGAGCCGTGTTCGACGATGACAGCGGCATTCGCAGAACCTGGGACAAGAAAGGTGACGCTCTGAAGAAATTTGGCTTCCGACGATGCTCGAGGATACGCTTTCACCTAAGCGCAGTTGACTGCTTGCCAGTAATAGCTTCTGCGACTGACTGACGGCGTGATACAACTTGGGTTTCTCTAGACGGACATCAATCTTCGACACCATCTCGGATATAGCACCTTATACCTCTACCACAATCCTGTGCAGCGCACTCTGAATTCCCGCCCGATCAGACTCGAAAATTTTAGCGCATTCTCCAATCTGCGGCACCGTAACAGCAATTTGCCTCTGCAACGACAAGCTGGACGCAACTAACTGCAACGACAACAGCGCCTTCGCATCCCTCAGCTTCTGCAGCAGCCGCACAACCTCGGCCTTCTTCCTCACCCAGCTTGCCCTCCTAACCTTCATCTCGCCCACACCACCCACCCCTCCCACTACCGGCTTAAGGCACTTGGTCTGAATTAACTCCTTAATCTGCCCTAAGAGACGATTACAGGACCCTAAGAGCTGCAACAAGATGGGCAGTTCTGTCGCCGGGAAGATGGCTGTGCTCGACTCCAGCCTCGCCAGGACCTGCCGCAGATCTAGCACTTCGTCAACAAGGTCCCGGACCTCTTCTGGCGCGACGAGATAGGGCTTTATGGTTGACGACAGAATAACGATGCGGTCGACGGCTTGGCCGAGAGAGATAACGCTTGCGATGATGGTTAGAGGGTCCATGTCTCATCACAAGTCACGCAACACTGGCTGGCGAGCTTCGATGAGCCTCTAAGGGTGTCAGAGTATTCCGTTAGAGGGTCAGCTTCGCGTCCTCTACATAGACATTTCTTTAATAAAAAAGAAATCAGAGCTGATTCGATAGGGTCTTGGCAGGGTTAGAAACTCGTTAAAACTCACCAGGTATTATTGACAGATCTCTGATCTAGTGTTGTAAACCTTCAGATTTGCATGCCCCTACACAAGGATTGGGCTTTGGCCGACTTTTCTATTCTACCATTGCGCGGGGAGGGCACTCAGCTGAAGCGAAGTGTTGATTTTGGGCACCAAGAGGGGTTCGAGGTCGGTTGCATGGTGTTTGCCTTTTGGCCGCCTCATTCTGAGGCAGTTCCCCATCATTTGGGCATAGGGCCGCGTTGAATGGACCCGACAAAGCGTCTCCAATGGTCGTCGTAATCCAGAAACTTCGTTCTTATTAGTAGAACAGCTGCATGGTACCGATGGGGATCCCGTATGGGCCGGAAATAGTCACCGGTAGCGATTGCAGACGTACGGGATGAGGAGATGGAGAACGCCGTCGGCCATCTAAATGCAGCTCGTGGTCTGGAAGCTGAGCTCGAGAAGGCTGAAGCATGCATGCTGTGCAAATATGTGGGATGCGGCGAAAAGACCCCAGATTTACAAGGAGTCGCATCGTATGCCGATCCATGTATTCGAGCCCAAGTTCCCAAGTATTCTCGAAGTTTTCTTATCGTCATATTCAGTTCCTCGTTAAACTTATAGCCCAGTCATCTCCAAATCAGGCCATAGCCACGAACACTCTAACAACCACCATAATCCTTCAAGCCTCTCCAGCAGCCTCACCGAACGCCGCAAGCTCTTAGGCCAGCTTCCTGACTTCCACCCTCTGTTCAAGCTTTTGTACGCGTCCGATCTTTAATCTATATTCCATTAAGCTCCCTCGCGCTTATCTTCTCTCTCAACGTCCAACCCAGTCTTCTCAGCCTTGCATATTTGCATCAGTAGCTAGCAATCTTCGATGCATTTTCATTGAGATTAGAACCGCTGAAACATCACCTCGATTTGCAGCCTCCGGCATAACGCATGTGGAAAACACGCTGGACTTTAGGCCACCTGGATATTTGCTGTATGGGCCAATGGTAAAAGTGAACGTCATTGTTGAGCACGCAGTATTTGCTACAGTTTGGCCAAGGGCTGACGTTGAGGTCGTTGATAGCTCCTCTCGCTAGCGCTAGCAGGCGGGAGATGCGGTGGGGATGCGGCGATGCGGAGAGCGTGGCGCCAGGCTCCTATTTCGTCTCGAGCCTCTCTTCTGTCCACTCCCACTTCATCTCAGTGTCGAAATTCAACGGCCCGTCCACTGCTTAAACACTGAGGCGAAGAATGAGACCTCCGAGCGCCTGCCCTGTAAGCATTATCAGTTCAGAAGCCGAGCCTGCTGGAGGATCTCCGGCCTCAACGATGGCATCTTCCAAGCTGTATGAAACATGGCCCATCCATCCCGGAAGAATGGAAATCGGATTACTCGAGTTTCGACCGCCTTTCTCCGATGCTCTGAATTGCGCGCTCTCTGTCGTGACCCTCAAAAACGGGCCTCCGCCGTTCATTGCACTCTCATACGAATGGGGCACCGACGACTCCAACCATGTCATGTCTGTCGACGGCCACGACATCAGCATACGACACAACTTGTGGCTGGCATTAGAAACTATCATGAAGCATCATCCAAGGCTTGTGGAGGATTGTCGAAATCATCACCAGCGACTCCGTCAAGAGTTGCAAAATGTAGGCATTGCATCCAGCACCTGCCTTTCTTCCTGCTATTTAATTCATCCATCTGGCTTCACAGATCCACTGCGAGTGGGGTGTTCCAGACGTAGCCCACCCCACAGACTCCCTATTCATATGGGCCGACGCCCGTCTGCATATATTCCTATAGAACCGCAATGAACCACCTCGGAACCTTAGGGTTTGCACCTCAGATATTTGAGGGGTTTCATTTTACGTATTTGGCTAGTCAGACTAGGCAATACATTCTTCTGTGCTCTCAAATTAGCTCGGAGTGCACGATTTCATGAGATTATGTTTGTTTCTCGTGCCCTACATATGCAACAAACAGGAAGCTCGCAGCACCACTTAGGATCATCCATCAAAACCCATCAGCCCCATACTTGACTACTATCATCAATCCCTTCAAACACGGCTTCCCCGCCTTACTTTGCACTTCCAATTTAAGCACCTTCTCCTCATCCAACTCATCAGCTTTCTCCATCCCAAATGTCTGCCACCTGCCAGTCTACCCTAGCAACTCCATAACAGTCAGCGCTTTCTTATTCCCATTGTCATCCTTGGTCCCATTCCACACAAACTCGGGCGGATCGCCGTGCTCGTTCGTGCCCCCCTCAGCAGCAGAGGCGGGTTTCGCGATCTCGGTAGCGACAAGAACAGTGTGACTCGTTATCTTCCTGCCGCGGGCCAGAAGGGTACGCGCGAGCCGAAGTCCTTCAGCTTCAGTGTATATGGCTGCGAGGGCGAGGCTTTGAGCGCGCGATTCATCTCGCGGAAGTCGTAGGGGTATTCAAATTTCACGTCAATCAAGGCTTGCATATTTCCCTTGTTCTGCGCAGAAACGTAGTCGCGGACGGATTTCGTCGCGTTGTCGCGCGTCTGAAATTTCTTTTGGCTCGCAGGACGTGTATCGCACATGCATGATGACATCGCTGATGGTGGAGTAGTCGAGCTGCGGCATTGGGGAGGGGATTGCGCCGGCGCCTTCAAATGGAGCGTACGTGTCGCCGCTGTAGCTGAGTTCGAAGGTTTCTGTGTCGGCTTGTCCGTGGGATGTGGCGATGCCTTTGATTGGGATGTTGTCAAACGGTAGTGCGTCGATCTGTGCGGAGCCACCGGATGGCATCTCCTTCGTACGAATGGAGTGCTTGTCGAGATCGAGCGTGCAATTGATCCCCGTATACGGACCCGTAATGCACGGAATAGACAACGCGACGGACTTCATGCGGCACATGTCCTGGCCTGGAAAATCCGCGTCAAAAACAACCTCTGGAAGGTGGAGTTTGGCTTTGCCCAATGATCTGAATTCCAGCAGGCATTTGGAACCTGTCTAGCCCGATTACCCAGGCGTCGGTCCATTTTAGATCATTCTCGCCCACGCCGTATTGACTAGGTTCCGCATCGAGTGGACGCCATTGATACCATGTCCTACCTCCATCGCGTTAGCTTTGAGCCACAATGTGAGCCACAATGGCACTAGCCTGCAGGCGATGATATTGGACGGAGCAAAGACGTCGCGATACTTCGTAGGGGGTCCCGACTCATGGGGGCGCCGCGCAATGCGGGCTCCTAATAGTCTAACTTGATCGGATTGAGTATGCAGTTAGGTGTTTTCAGCACTAAGAAGGCGCTGGAATTCGGGTACTGTCTCTGCAACTATCATAGCGGTGGGCATGTGATTCGTTCTAGGTTGTTCTGGGCAATGGTTGGATCAATTTGGATATACTGTATCTTTACTACGTTCCCCTCTCCCACAGGAAAGCCGTAAACCTAGCTCACCAGTGTGTCGTGACTGCTTCGTGGCTCATAGGCTATGGAGACATCTAGTCCTCGGGAAGCGGTCTATTGGTTTACTTGATAGAACAAGAGCTGAAACAGAGGTGTTGAAGTATTCATGTACTCTTTTCGCTATCTATTCGAAGAATGCCCAACGTGGCCGAAAGAAAAGACCAGCTTCAGAGCTTCCGGCGAGGGCGGTGGGCGCTTCGGGCGGCCCGGAAGCGGCCCTCCCGCTCCCGTCCCCGTCTCAGGTCAGCTACGCCACAGGATGCGCCCTAGGGGAAGAACGCCAGCCTCGCCCAAGCCGCATGCAAGACCGTAGCTGACATAGCCTTAGACGCGGAGCGTTGCTGCTGAAAACCCCATTCGGACGGGTCTTTCTCTTCGCAACCGCCAATCAGACAGCCGTGATCCTCTCGCTTTGAGAGAAGTGGTGCGCAGTATCTCCGCCTGTTCGCATCAGACTTTCGCCATGAGCCACTACAGCAGAACCCGCTTATTACCGCGAAATCCGCTTATTGCAGTAAGCCTGTTTAGCAGAGCGGAACTGCAGTTCAGACCGAAGCGAGGTGGGCGATATCGTTCCTACACGCCCATTGCTAGCTTGGGTAAGTCTAGGTACACACTTATCATCCACTCAGCCACCATCACTGCGCCATTTACGGTCTGGAAGACAATTCCATGCCAGCCAAAGCCATCGGCTATGCACATTGAAAGCAGAAGTCCGAAGTGGAAGATGAGAAGGGACCATAGCCCGCAATGATTGGTCTGTAACCCAGGTCCTGTCATATCAACATCTTTTCCTTAAGAAACACTACGCGTCATGAGGCAGCGTCTGGAACGGGCCCAGGTGTCCGAAAACAGGCTTTGCAAGAGGTCTGTACGAAAACAGGCGCTGTTCATCTAAGGATGGTCATCGGTGGCTGGATCGAAGCCAGCTGAGTTGACGAAGACGGATTGTTGAAGAATATCATTGAGTGAAAATCAAAGAGGTTGGTGACTACGAACGAGAGATAAATATCGATAAAATCCTTCCCCGAATTGTTTCAATCATTTGCCAGAAGGGTCTCCTGCAGCCTCAATCTAACACTTGATCAGCTTTTTACCCTTTCGCAAGAATTTTATCTTTACTATTCACGCTCGTACCATGTCTGCCGCTGCCACTTCTGGTGCTGAGAGTGTGGGTCTCGTGGGTCTCAGGAACACGGCTACGAAGAACAAGCTCAGTGACACCGTGGTCCCTCTCTGGGACCTTGAGTCCACAGACAACAGTATCCCTACTGCAGAGGCCTTCAATCATGTGAACCCTGGAGTCGAGTCTGTTATTGGCGGCGACGAGGTATTTTCAAAACCCCCAGATGGTTCGCGTCTTGACGCTAATTCTACCCGAGCGTGTGCGTGTTTCCAAAGAGCACTTCGCCGCTGGAGGCAAATATCGCTGTGAGTAGACTCTGAACTGAATGAAGAGAGAAGAAGCTGATCGGACTAGCCATTGTAAAAATCTTCTTGCGCTATGAAAACCAGAAGCCCGGTGCTCGATGGCCCATTGCTACAGGATGGCTCATTCGTCCTGATCTTCTAGTGACCGCTGGGTAAGCTTCACATCCCGTCTAACTAATGTTACCCTCGCTGACTTTTGAAGCCATTGCGCTTTCGATTGGGCTCACAACATGGGTCGCCTTGTCCAAGTCAAATGTTACATCGGATATAACGGCAACAATTCCATCAAGGACTACTCAGCCAACGTCCAGTGCCGCCAGGGCAAGCGCGTTGCCACGACCCTTGACTGGCTCACAGCTAAAGGAAATCGCGCTTTCGATGCTTCTTTCATCCTTCTTGACTCCCCTTTTGAGGGTATCACGCCGTTCAAATTTGCAGATACACCCCTTTCGGGTTCCATGTCTCTTGGCGTTGTGGGTTATCCTGGTGACTTGAAGGATCCTGCTACAAACGAACCCGGTGCCCATATGTACGAAATGTTTTTACCAACCAAATTTAATTTGGTCGACTCCCAATGGCGTATGTTGGAGTACGAGATAGACACCTTTGGAGGTAAGTTACGGCGAATCAAGCCCGAAGGAAATCTAATAACACGTCCTAGGCAATTCCGGATCTCCTGTCCTCCGCGAAAGCGATCACGTTGCTGTAGGCGTCCACGTCTACGGAGGTTCTCCCAATTCTGCCTCGGTCATTGGTCTTTACGGAAACCCCTTCCTTGACTATGTTGCTGCTTTCGATTTGCATGCGCAAAAAGTCAAGCTTCCTGGACATTCTTCCACTCCGGGCGTGCAATACATCACGGTCCCAACCTCAAAGACTCCAGACGTCGTGCAAGGCAATGTTGATCTCAACAGTGGAAAATTCGGCACTTTCACCTCTGAGCGCGGCTTCTCGCATGGCATCCACCAGACCGCCTCAAATGGAAACGGAACTAGTCATCATCGCAATGAATACCACGACAAGCATCAGAATGGTCATGCAGCTCACGAGAGCAGCTGGATTGCCAGAACGTCACCACCTCAAATCACATACACACGCACTGCAGCCATGGAAAACCCGAGAGGAGGTCGCGGATCGCTCCCACCAATCCAATACCACACCATGGATGAAGAAGGCTTCTTTACTATTCTCAAAGAGAGCATTAGGATCAGCGGCCCGATTTTGAAAGGTGTCGTGGGTGTTGTGGGCCCCATGGCTCTCGGACCCCTCGGTGGACCCGTATCCGCTCTAGCAGGTCTTGCTATCAGCGCCGCTGGTAAGCTTGCTGAGACAAGCACCGGCGCTGAAAGCGCTATGGATGCCGCAGAGCCTCCACCGGGTCTTGCAGAGCGTGCCATCCTTGCAGAAGCTGCGTTTGTGGCCATGACCAAGATGAACAATCAGACACTCGCGGAGGAGGGTTTCTTCGACGATATGTGGCAGGTTGCGCGCAAAGTCATTCCTGTTGTGGCTCAAGTTGCGCCCAAGATTATGGACGTGGTAGCACAGCCAGCGCTCGCCATCGCTGTTGATGCTCTTGGGAACCGCAATGAGACTGAGGGTTTCTTTGAGAATTCTGCCAACGGAGCCCGCGCTTCTCAGCATGGACGTGCACGCCACCATCCAGCTTCTCATATCCATGCGACGACAGGTGCTGAAGCTTTCATGGCACGCCTCGAGCATGCGAGCCAACAAGAAGAGGGCTTTTTCGGCAGCCTCGGCCAGATCATCTCCACAGGCATCAAAGTCGCTGGGCCGGTACTTTCAACAGTAGCCAAACATGGGCTCCCCATTCTGCAGGGTATGTTTGCTGAAGCCGATTTCGACGAGACTAGTGCCCCACCAGTTCTGGCTGGCATGGACGGCCTTCACCAGCGAGCAATTCTCGCCGAGGCTGCCCTTCAAGCTGCTATGAAGGCACCTCAACATGTTCTTGAGGAAGAGGGCTTCTTCGACTTTATGGCTGCGGCT
Source organism: Mytilinidion resinicola (assembly GCF_010093595.1). Classification (NCBI taxonomy): domain Eukaryota; kingdom Fungi; phylum Ascomycota; class Dothideomycetes; order Mytilinidiales; family Mytilinidiaceae; genus Mytilinidion; species Mytilinidion resinicola. The sequence continues at coordinate 78,039 of NW_022985443.1, forward strand.
GTGGCCAAGATTGCCCCTGTAGTTATGAAGGCAGCTCCAACAGTCCTTAGGGCTGTTGCTCCTGTTGTCTCGGGAATGCTGAGGGGAAACGCGGAGAGTGGAATGCTGTCCGCGGGTGGACGTGGGGGGCATGGCCTCCGCAAGATGGCTTCAAGCAACTCGATCCGCGGAGAGCCCCGCACCGGGTTTGGGGCTAATCCTGCTCTGTGGAAGAGCATGCAGTCTCTGCAAGTCCAAGGAGAGTCTTTCTAACTGGGCTTTGATTGCAGAATGTTGCTGATTAAGTTGTGCTCTTCTTCCGAGATTAGCTCTCTATCACTCTTACGCTCGTTTAAAGAGTGCACCGATAGTCCGGGAAAGGCATAGCTAGAACTAGTTTCAGTAATACAAAAGCTTGACTTTCGATGTTTGCACACCGAGTCCGACGTGAGTGAAAAGGCAAGCAAGACCATCTAACCACTGCACCTCATGGTTCTAAACCTCAGGCGCTGCGTGACTAGCGGTCACGACATAAACCTCCTTGCCACCCCCTCTCACAAGGTCGCAGCATGCTCAATGACCACGCTACGATCCAATACTATTGTAGGGCGAGTGGAGAAGTCATGCCTTATACGTACCAATCCGTTCTCAGATTTCTGATCTTCTACGCTCTGCTCTCAGAAGAGCAGCGGAGGCATGGACGCGTTCCAGCCTTCTGGCCTGCCGCCTGATTCGACTGCGAGGTCATCTCGAAAGAGATTCGCCCATGCTCCGCTCGACACGTCTAAACAACAACTACGACTCTTGAGACCCTTACCAGACCTCGACCCAAACGGTTATATTTGCTGCGAAATTGTCCTCGTCGATTTGGAAGAGGCATCTGACTACCGAGCCATCTCCTACGCTTGGGGACCACCGGATCCTTGTCGCGAAGTCCTAAGTCAATGGAGATGTTATAATAATACGAGAAAATCTATACCAATTCCTGCATATGTTCCAAACACAGTCGAAAAAAGACATCGCGATCTGGATAGACTAGATCTACATATGTTCCTATGGGACCGCAATCAACCATCTCGGAACCTTGAGGTTTACACCTCAGTTTTTTGAGGGATTTCATACTCACCCTTGTACGTATTTGGCTAGTCAGATCAGGCAATACATTCTTCCATGTTTTCAAATCTGAAATCTATCATCACGCTTTCTGTTTTCGCGTCGCCTTTCCTTTTCTTCATCTTGAAATGACCGCGTATCCTTGCGCTTCCCCCAACAAAGGGCCGGCGTAGTCCAACGAGGGCCTTAGTGTCCACGACGGTGTCCCTAAATTATATCGCGCAGTTCCGCTGCTCAACGCAGATAATGGACCTCAACTCCTTTTTTATCCGATTTCGGAACACATCCACTCTATACATATACCTAAGTTAGAGGGCGCGTCTGAGCAGACTTCAAGAGGCTATATGTTGTTGATTCCGACAGCCACGAGCTTACAGCCCTCCACCCATTAACTGGTCGGGACCCAGTTCCGGGCCCAAGGCGCCAGGTTAGCTGAGATGCAACCACTATCTTAAAACTCCGCCTTACCTAGGGCTTAATCCTCTAAGGGTAAGCAAGTTTACAATTGTATGGCCAGCAACAACTCCTCGGCGCAAGCCGGTCTCTAATTGTTATGGGCCGAATGAGCTTAGAGTCCTAAAATTAGTAGAATTGCTTAATTTGGTTTCCTGAGTCTTTTCGGTCTCCTAAGGTCTCAGGTTGTGAAGAAGCAGTTCTGTATTGATTTGAAGAGGCACAAAGCCCGTATATATAGCCCCTGAAAGGGGGGGGGGAGGGAGGTACTCCCCTGTTCCCCCCTTGTTACGGATATGGAAGGATGTAACGCCACTGACACGCTAGTAGTGGCAACCTGAGTTAAGGCACATAAGGTATGGCACATGCTAATGTATTTTTACAAGCTTTAACATATAGATAATAAAATGATTGAAAGCTAACTTTCACATTTCTTTCGCTATTCTTCACGTAACGTTCGAAAGTGGCTTAGCGCGCTCCTCTTCCCCACTGCCTCAGCCTTGGCTGCTTCAACCGATCCTCGCTGAGAACCACCGCATCGTACGCTTCATCATCTTGAGCTCGGCAACTCATCATTATCACTTCTCATCTGCTACCACGGTTGTCGCAACTCCATTGTGAGCACATCTCTAGCCGGGCTCATGATCTCTGCCCGCTCGCCATGAGACTGATCCACGCTCGAAGCATTCAACTTGTGGATGTCATCGAAGAAAGCAGGCCGCTCTATACCATTCTATCACATACTGGGGAAGAAAATGAGGTTTCATTTGAAGACATGCAAGGCCCTCATGCGACCAGTAAATCGGGATATGGCAAGATCAAGTATGCTTGCCAGCAAGCGCTTGAAGATGGATTAGAGTATGTGTGGGCCGATACTTGCTGTATCAATAAAAGTAGCAGCACCGAGCTATCCGAGGCCATAAACTCGATGTTTCGTTGGTATAAGAACGCGTGGGATTGCTACGCCTACCTCGCGGATGTACATGTACATGGCTCCGACGTCCTCTCTCAAGACGCCATCGACGCAGCATTCGCGCAAAGTAGGTGGTTTATAAGAGGGTGGACACTGCAAGAACTACTGGCACCTTCAGAAGTGCACTTCTATTCTAGTGACTGGGGCAAGCTGGGCACCAGGTACACTCTTGCCGACTCTATTTCAGCAGTTACCAAGATTGATCGCGCCTTTCTGCTAGACCGCGAGACCATTGGACAAGCAAGTATCGTAAAAAGAATGTCTTGGGCATCAGGGCGAGTGACCACTCGGCTAGAAGATACTGCATACTGTCTCCTCGGTATCTTCGACGTCAATATGCCGTTACTCTACGGCGAGGGCGAGAAGGCTTTCATCCGATTGCAGGAAGAGATCATGAGACATTCAGATGATCAATCGCTCTTCGCATGGGGTCAAGAGGATGAACCGCATTGGATGAAAGCGAATCCGACTAAATATGTACGTGGATTGTTGGCAAGCTCTCCAGCCGAATTTTCGACTTGCGGGAACGTTATTCCCGACGAGTTTGCGGAATTGGAGGAGCCGCACGCTCTCACGAATAAGGGCGTGCGACTTGCACTTCCTGTGTATAAGAACCATACTCCTCCGCGCCAAAATATGGCGCTTTTAGCCTGTCGCTCTGAAGATGACCTACTGCAAGTCTTCACCATGCCTCTCAAGTTCATCGGACGAGATCAAGTGGCTAGAACCTGCATTAAGCCTCGTCTTGTGCCGCGAGATCATGTGGTGGACGTGGAAAAAAGAGTTCTTTACATGAGGCAATCGTTGCAAACATATGGATCCTCTGGTATCGCAAACATCTCTCCTATATCGTTCTTCATACGAACTTTCCCTACGGATTTCTCTATCAGAAGCGTACAGCCCGCTAGCTGTTGGGACGCACGAAATCGAGTAATTCGCCCGCCACGTTCTGTCACTCATTGCGAAGAAAATTGGGAAGCAAAGATCCTGATAGCCGTTGATCACGAAGACGTTACAGACTGGGTGATATTAGTCGGTTCCTCCAACGGACGTCCTTATTCTTGCTTCATCACCGAATCGGATTACCATATGAGAAACGGGTTCGGACGCCCCACTCGTTTGAAAAGCAACATCAGCGATTTGTCTCACAACGTCGAAGTTGTCATTACCCATGGAAGACCCGTCGAATCAATGGGTAGTTACATGAGCTTTATAGATGTTACCTGTCTAGGTTATGTCCGAGCAGTGGTACCAGCTCAAGTGGAACTGAGATAGCGCGCAACATCTTTCGTAAGAAAACTTCTTAGCGAATCGGGTAAAACTCATGGCGTTTCACTGTGATCACTATTGCGAAGGTTGCACTTTTGCCTGAGCCCTTGGCTGAAAGAAACTCATTATGTAGAGCACTATACAAGTACAAACTCCGTTAGGGCAAAGGCCTTATTTCATCCTTGGTCAAGTGTCATCCCACTCCACACCCAAGTCTACGAAAAATGAGATTGAAAAGAGAAGGATCGAAACTGCTCTAGTAATCTTTGGAAAGTATTGTTGGCTTAGACTAAGCTCCTAGAAGCTACGAAGCTAGGCATCTCTTTTGAGTGAACGGTCGCAGTATTATGCTATCAAAGATAAGATCTCTCTACAAATGTAGTACTTTAAATCACTTGTCCATCGCTTTTTAAGGTGATTTCTTGCGCACGGTAATAATATAGTACCACCCCATTTTGTGTATGAGAGTAAGTCAGGTCCTCTTGCTGCTTCGCACTCCCTGAGGCTGCGACCGGTCCAGCTGTCGACATCTCAGACGAGACGCTTTATTCTTTCCTTCTGAAGCACGCTCAAGGGTCAACGCGATGATGGGTGATCTAGGACGACACTTGAGCGGAGACTATCTCTTCTAATGAACATTATTGAGTTAGGAGGAGGTCTTTCGTCATGAAGACGGTGCGTAGCGAGACCCGTGATATGGGTGGAACTAGATTTTGTTGATTTTATTGTCTTGAACGCCCGACTTTGGTGAATGCACACACATTTGCCTTGTTTCGTTCAACTTCGCCGCTCTTGTCCCTTTTTTTCATGCTTCTGCGTCCCTATACCGCGTTTCTACCCGGCATTCTTCTTGCAGCTGATGGCTGAATTACTTGCTCAGAGGATCGCAGGATGCCTCTCTTTCGGTCTCCAGGCTCTTCCTTCCGGTTTCCAGACCCTTGTTCTTGAGGACTGTTGGCGGTTCTCGTCCAACGATGTTGCGAGTTTATTAGTACTGGATCAACGGGGCAGCATCAGGCGCCCCTTGACGCGGATTAGCGCAAGCTAGACGAGGCAGAGGAGATGTACCAAGGGGCACTGGAAGGATATGAGAAGGCATCCGGGCCCGACCACACGTCGACGCTTCAAACGGTTAACAGACTGGGGCAACCTCTAGAATAGCGTCACGTGAGCCCGCCGAAAATAGACCTCTGCCATCATGTTTCTCTACGGCTGAAAGGGGACTGACTAGCGGTGATGCCAAATTAGGATCCCCGGGGGCCTGCCATTACCTCGACTTAATGGCACTATTTTCTGGACCGGTGCAGTTCGCATCGACCAAAACAACATCCCAGAACGCAACCACCAAGTCCGGCGCCGCGCTTGTCATGGTCTGGCTAGGCCTCGCCGCCGACGACAGCGAATTCGCCATCCGGACCTTTGTAACATCCATTATGAGAAACCCTGTACTGGGCTCGTATGCAAGGAGGTTCCACGCCGTGCACCGCTTGTTATCCGGCACGTACTAGGAGCGAATGTGGATCGTTCAAAAGTTCATCCTTGGCCGCAACGTGCTCGTGTATTGCGGCGACGACTCCTTCTACTGGGAGGCTCTCTGGAAGTTCCTCCAAGCTTATGAAGCTCTTGCAGAACAACTCGGGGAGACAATCGGAATCTATACGCGGGGCTTGAGAGCTCGCTCGGCGCGAAGGTCGTACGCGCGAAGCAGCCTTCATCGAATCCTACCTGGGCCCCAGATCTCCCGCAATTGATTCTGCAGTCGTCGGCTCAGAAGTGCAAGGATCCTCGCGACGTCTTTGCGCTGTTGGGAATACCCCTCAGCGTTGCTGTTTGGAGAGAGCAAAAAGCAGAGGGATTCCGAGTTGATTACTCTGGGAGTGCGGAGCAGGTGTACTCTGACGTGTTCCGCTACTTTGGCTCTACTTTAGAGCCTGCTGCAATGGAAGAGTTTTCCACGAAGTTAGTGGTGATCCTGGGGGTACAGTCATCTCACGAGGTCGTCAACGGTGCATATTTGTGGACCAAGGGTTTCGCCGCGAACGCCGAGCTGCTCTAAACCATGCTGGTATATTGTTTTTGAACACGCGGTACAGTCAATAGAACATTTCCTCCAGAACACCAAAAACGCCCGCTCCAGCCATACATTACACATTTCTCACAGAACCACCATCCAGCCATCAGTCAAGTCCTTCTAAACCATATCCCTCGGAGCCTGCGCAGGCCGGCTGGGCGACGGGTCTCTCGACAAACGCCCCTCCGCTCCACCAGTCCTGTAATCATCATACCCCAGCAACTGCTGCTCCGCAACATCGCCATAGGCATGCGTCACGCCGTACTGCTGCGTTCCCGGCGCGGTTGGCACGTATGCGCCCGGGATGGGCGAAGTGCTGCGATACTGTTCCGTCTTCAACGGCTCCCGCGCCATGTCGTCCAACTCGCTGGTCCGCTGGCGCTTAGGACCTTGGCCGAAGCCGTGGCCTGTGGGCGAGCGCTTCTGGATCAAGAGAGTGATGGCATACATGGAGCCGCGGATGATGTCCGAGAGATTCATCGCATCCAAGATGGCGCGCCACGTCGGCATGCGATAGGCGTCTGGGCGCATGTCGGAGTGGTAGACGCGTGAGCGGTAGGCGAAGTGGAAGGTGAAGGAAAAGGCCGTGGCCTCGAGACAGGTGAGGGTGGACGGGATGCCGTAGTAGATGTCGTCGTAGGTGAGCGTCTTGGAGGGCCTGAAGGTCTTGCCGGCCAGGAAGCCGAAGATGATCATCTGGAAGAACTGGAAGAAGACGACGCCTTTGAAGCAGACGAGCTTGGCGAGAGCGTGGTGCTTTGGGTCAAACTCTTTCTTAAAGCGGCCGTAGAAGCGGAAGACGGCGCTGATGGCGCCGCCGATGAGGAATGTGTCGGCGAGGAGGAGCTGGGTTTGTTAGATGGCTGTGGAATAGACTTGGGGGTGGATGGGGCGTACCCAGATGTGAGCGTACTTGGGACTCAATGAGTTCATGCAGTACTTGTTCGCGGCTTGAGTGGCGATCTCGATGATGCAGGATATCGTCTTGGTGAAGGGGTATTGGAAGACGACAATCCAGGTGCGCTAAGTGCCGTATTAGTCGGTATTGCGTTGATGGCGGTTGGAGCTTTCTTACATTGAACCACAAAAGACTGCCTCCTGGGATGACATTCCCTTTCCTGTCCTTGTTCTCTACGCCATTGAAGTAGGCATCCCGCATCTGCTCATCCGGACACACAAACTCGACGTAGAGGAGGAAAAGCGCGGCAATGCAGAAGGCTTGGTAGGTTTCCTTGAGGGGTGATAGATATATGGAGTCGCTGTAGAAAATGATGGACAGCAATTCGAGGGCGCAGAATATGACTGGCATAAAAATGATGCGGACGTTCTGGCGTTGCTCCTTGGGGCAGGTGTATCGGTGGAGATGCTTCCAGATGAGAAATAAGGCGCTCGCTGTGGTCAGGCCCAGACAGGCGTAGGCCATGTATTCCATCAAGCTTTTGGCCGTGATGCCGATGGATAGCTTGGCGCCATGTTCGTTGGGCTTCGGGCGCGCGCAGGTGAAGTTGCTGCTTTTGTCGCTTCCGAAGAGACTTCGAGTCAGAAGCTCGGGAAGGTCGGGGTGTTGGAGCATGTTGGCGAGGAAAACGGGTATTGAACGCAAAGTGCGTGCTAGGAAACGGCGTTGGCGGGGAGGGATAGGCAGGGGAGGAAAACGGAATAGTGCTGTTGCAAGATGTGGACTTTGATGATGAGAAGAGTGGCTCGAAAGGCTCCACGGATGCTTTATACACTAGCTGCAGCTATTCTTGCCAGCTGGAGGCCGGTTGAGGGCCGATTGCGCGCGGTGTTATAGCAGCACGGCCTCATTGCACACAGCATAGCCAGGAGATGTACGCTGCAGGGCTGCGAGCGCCGGGACCAACGACGTAGGTGGGTGGGTGCGGGGCAGCGTGAGAGGCCAATGGGCGGCATTGTCTCCGGCCATCTCTACCGCTGGCGTCGGCGGTGCAGAATCAAGCTTCAGCCCTGGCACCTGGCGCGACACGCTGCGTCGGGGTGTCGGCGCATACATTCAAGCTCACCAAGCATCGCCATCGTCGGCGCAGCTCCCGACGATCTCGGCCGTGTCGGCCAATCAGTGGCGTCGTCACTGCTTCGCGACTGTAACCGTGTTGGTGATGTCGCGCGCTGAAGGCTTGTCCAGGGCAACTTGCATCCCCAGGGTTCGAAGCGTCGCTGTGCTCCTCGCCTTGACCAGGCGTAAGACGGCGGAGCTATACACCGTTGAGCATTGCGGAATGGCCGTGTCAACGCCTGATGAGACAGCTCTACGGAATAGCGTGAAGCTGTCCATGGCCTAGACATTGCTCTCGAGGCCTCTCCACGGCCCCTCACGGCCCCTCCACGGCCCCTCCACGGCCCCATCCTGTGGCGCCCCAGCGGTGACTGGTGCCGTGGAGAGCATGTGGAGATGCCCAGGGGAGATAGGGAGACGCAGCCACGAGAGAGTCAGAGGCGAACAGGTCGCCCTGCCCAGCGCGCGCATTGGCTGCGAAAACGGCCTTCTCCATGCTGGCACACTGGAACTGCAATAAAAATAGGCAGTACAAGAGCCCGTCGTGCAGCAGATGCCTTCCACCCCCAGACCCCTGGCCAGCACCAACAAACACCCCAGAAGGCTGAAGGAGCACCAATCACACCCCGGCCTGGCAGACGATAATGTTCGCGGAGGAGCCAATCGCGCAATGAAGACGTTTGCGGAATAGGCTGCGACAGGGCACCAGGGCCTTTCCGAAGTTGATGCCCATCCTCGACATCATCCATGCGTACACCCACTTCAGCCACCAACACCACAACACTATAGCGACCATGCACAATGCAGTCATGATCCCGCCCTGTGGTACTGTGGTAGAGCAGGTGGTAGAGCAGGAGGCAGAGACCGCAAGGCTGTGCTCCCACGCACTTTCCAAGCGTCCCTGCAGGCAAATATTCCGTCTTCCCGCGTCGAGCACGCCCCATCCGCGCCATCTCACAGGGGTCCCGAGATGTCCACTAGCACCGCTTATCCTCGCGCTCCCCGCTTCTTATCCTCCGACTTCTCTTCAGCGGCTCCTTTGACATCATGCCTACCAAGCTTTGAGTCTCACAATTCCACTCTATATTCTCTCACATCTACCAGTCTACATCTCATCACACCTTTAAAATGATCGTCACCGGCAAATACGTCTACAAGAAGTACAAGAAGAGGAAGCAAGCAAAGGAAGACTCCCTAGCCGCCGACTCTGCCCATCACGACGAACTGGTCAACAGCGTCCAAAACCCCAGCCCATCAATACTCATAACCGGCGATGCTGCAAACCCAAATCCAGCACTCTACCATGCACATCCACCACCTTACGCAGATGTCGAGCAGGCCATGCTTGCGCAAACTCAGCCCCCGTATTCGCCGTACAGTCCTCCGCACCAGCCACCGTCTCCATCTACCTTATCGCCGTCAGCAGCTTCGCCCTACCTGCAACACCAGCAGAATCTTTCGCCGACAGAGATCGCGGTTAGGGGGAGGTGGGTGTGGCAGCCGGACACGCCCGATATACCCACGCCGACAGCCACGGATTCTTCGTACACGGTCTCGCTACCTGCGCAATCTACGAAACCTCGGGTCGCCGAGCTAGAACCTGAAAGAGCGCCCGCCGAGCTCGCGGTTGGCAAGACGTTTGCATTCGAAAAGGATGTCGAGAATGGCCCCGTCGAGCTACCAGCCGACCTACCATCGGCAGACGACAGCAGCGGCAGCGAAGACAATATGGTACCGAAGAAGCTAGGCCTCGAGAAGCATGCGCAGCGGGATCTGCCAGATCCTACGTCTTCGAAATTAGATCAGTACGGTTCCTCGCGTGAGTGCTGATTGGGAATATATTGACAAAATACAGGGCGACAAACTTGGTCAGGTAGATGAGCAACTTCCGGGGCGTTTCAAGGAATACCAATACCAATGCTTTGAGTTTCTCAATATCACGATTACATTCCTACAACTTCTCATATAGAATATTTTGCTCAATCACGTGACCTATTATCACCTTTATTTTCTAGCTTACGTCTCTTTTTCTCGCACATTCCCATCTCCACGGCAGTCCGCCCTACGAATGTGAAATCTCGATGTGTCAGTCTTCGATTTCATAACTCCTTATGCGATTGGGTACGTGATGCGGACCTCCTCGAAAGAACGCGAAACGAAGATGCCACAGCCGTACCCTACCTCCTCGCTCTACGTTGCTTGCCACCTGTCTTCCATTGTCCTTGCGCTCTACGTTGCATGCTTGGTGGCCGAAACGATGGCCGAAGATATCAACGGCGGTGGTGAGCATGTGAGAAGCGAGGAGCGAACGACCTGAACTGCAGAGTAGAACCGAGCCTGATAGGGAAAGAAAGAGCAAAGAATAAGCTGAATCCATACAGAAGGGCTCAAAGAGGAGCGCCCTGCGAAGAATCAAGGACGAAGAACGAGCACAAGAAGCCTAGGAGTACGTGTACTTGCTCTTGACAACGTACCTGGCAACCTGCTAGGCTGTTCATCTGCGCTGTAGTTACTGGATACAGCCACCAATGGGCCGTAGGAAAGCCCGCCACCACATCTGAATTGCAGCTCAGAGTACGCCTCACGCCCTGAACGAGATGTTGAATCAAAACACAGCCCTTTTCTTGCTTGGTAGTATACGCGTTCCTCTGCGCGATGGAACTAATGCTTCTATTTTCATCCTTTTCTGGCCCGAGACTTTGATACCTCAGGTTGAAGTGCTACACCTCATCTGGGAGATGATTAGCTCCATACTTTATAGAAGCAGGCTTCGATACCACCTCATTGCAACATATTCGTCACTCACAGTCCGCAGCGCCCAACAGCCTTCCCACAACTCTTCAAAACTTCATTCTCTCTTACACGTTAGCATCATTCCCGCCGCACAGTTTGCATACTTCCTATTGGATCTCTAGGAAGGTACAACGCTACCTCCAAACCGCATTATCGCACCCTCGAACATCCTCCTGCCCCGAGCGAAAGACTTCGCCTACTACCACTACAACCCTTCCAAAGCCGCCGCCATCATAATCCTTGTCCTCTTCACCACTTCTACCAGACGTTGCGAACAAGCGCATAGCATCCAAACTAAAACGGTGATACCTAGGCGGAGCTATGAACGCCTCGGGCTCCAACGCCTCAAAAGGCCGAACAGTCCTGGTCACTGGCCTCTTCATCTAAATCATCTTCTTCAGTCTCTTCGCCATCAATAGCTTGGTCCTCATGGTGCGGCTCCGGAAGTCGCCCACCACAAAGTCGAAGCGCGTGCCCTGGATGAAGTTCCAAGGTTCTTTGCAGCCCTTTGTGTCCTTTTGGCGCTGGACCCTCGTCCGTTCGGTGTACCGTGTTGTCGAGTACATCCAAGGCCAAGATGGGATCATTATGGGCTATGAGGTGTAAATCTATGGATTTGATGCGACGCTGATGTTTATTGTTATACTGGCGTTCAGTGTGTGGCATCCGAGCGAAATCACGGCGTTGTTCTATGGTCGGAGGGTCGCGCGGCTTTTCTCCACATATCGAATTCTAGAGGAGGGTTTGGAGAGCACTCTTGAGCTTGGGATGCAGACGTCTCATCGTCGTTCCAACCGTGGCATGCCGCCCCGTATTGCTACTGTACGGCAGATGGCCAGCATTCTAGCTAGCCAACGCGTTGTACAGAAT
>NW_022985443.1:90707-97245 GCF_010093595.1 Mytilinidion resinicola
AGCCGATCGTGCACAACCTGTACAGGAAGGGGCAGCAGAGGAGGCAGCAGAGCCACCGGCCGAGCGGCCACAGCGAGCAAAACCTAGGTGCAGCATGTGCGAATCAACAGAACACAATGCACGTACGTGCCCTAGGCGGCAGGCAGCTAGCTAGTATGTAGCTGCATCAAATATATTTGTTCGTGGTGGAGTAATTCGGAATATTTGGCCTCGGTAGCGTGGTTGGGTGGGCCACTAGCTTGTGCGGGCCACTAACTTGTGGATTACGTTAGCGTAGTTAATTGAAGTTCGAGAAGAGACCGGACGTGAGGCCCTATTGACTGCTCTTTAGCTATGAACAAAGTCTCATCTCCTCCACCAACTCACCTTGCAGCTTCCCGCGCCTTTCCCGTCTCCATCGGAACGCACACGCTTCATCTCGCGATCTACGGCCCAGCTCGTACCTCTTCCACCCCACTCACCATCGTCTTCCCTGGAGCCGGCGACGTCGCATACTCCTGGCTCCCCACCGCGCGAATTGTCTCCGCTACCACGCCCATCCTCCTCTACGACCGCTCCGGCCTCGGCCTCAGCGATGACCCCCCTCCGTCGAGTCCCGTCAACGCCGTTACGGCAGCTACCGAGCTGAAGACTGCGCTCGCGAATGCTGGGCTAGAGCCGCCGTATATACTTTGCGCGCACTCGTATGGCGCAATTGTTGCACGGGAGTTCCTGGAACTACACGAGAGTGACGTGGCAGGAATTGTGTTGGTCGACCCGTCGGGTGAGAGGCAGTCGGAGTACTTCAAGCTGCCGGACGAAAACATCGTCGCGGTCACAGGAGCGCTGAGGACGACTGTAGTCACCGGCCTGAGAGCTGATACAATCCTTACTCCACTAGAGTGGGCTGAGCGAGCGACATTAGTTCGACGAGGTGTAGACGCAACGATGAAGGAGGTCGGCGCGTTCGTGGAGGTTTGTGAGACATTGGGGAGGAAGAGACAGCTCGAGCGGAGATTGCTGGGGACTAAGCCGTTAAGTGTCATCAAGGCGAATAGCAAGAGAGACTTTGAGCGGATCTATGAGAAGGGAGTAGAGGTCGGGAATGGAACGCAGGAGCAACAGCGAGGGTTCCGCGAGCTCTTGGATTCATGGGATGAAGCCGATAAGGTGATCAAGGAAGGACAACTGCAGCTTTCGAGCAACGCCCGGCTGATTCATCTGAGCGATTGTGGACATTACGTTCATCTCGTCCGACCACAGGTGGTGGCGGATGAGATTCGGTGGGTGTCGGATAATCTCGCGGCAAGCGGTGATTTCAGTCGTCTTTGAAAGTGAACTTAAATTCTCCTCTCTTTGCAACATCATAGGGTTCATTTTACAGGTGTGTGTCTGATCTTTCACATGTCTTCATCTCTATTCCTTCATCGACTCGAACGATTGTGTGATGCTACGGCGTCCGGGTCGGTCTTCATTCTTCTTCTCCCCACTTCTCAGGTTCAAATTTCGTCCATCTCGTCAGCTTTAAGCCATCTAGTGTTAGTGAAAAAGGCGTGAGCTCAACCGATTATTGATGCTACGAACAATGTACACTATTCATACATTATTCACAGCCAACCAGCCAGCTTTCCTCAATGCGATTAGGTTATCTTAAGTATTCAGGATCTCCGCTCCATTCAGCCAGCATGAAGGCGTTTCACTCCACGCTCTCTAGTCGACGAGTCCAACCTAGAAGAAGATGTCCGCAGGCGCACATGGGAGTACTGCCACCCTACCCAAGCTTCCTATCAATCTAGATCCCATCAGCACCACAGCCAAACGACTCTCCTCAAGCGCGTGAGAACCGAAAGGCGGTGCTGACGTCTTCGGGCCTTGTTCTCTCGCTCGTCTGCCTGCACGTTTTTGTCTTCAAAGCGACTAGGAAAATACCACTGGTCATAATTTCATAATTTTCTGAATATTCTCAGTTCAAAGACCACCTGCGTCTGCGTCTGTTCTCGCAGTTCTACAACGCGTATCTATACTCCGGTCTCTCTTTCCCGCCGCTGAAATGCACAACCTCCCCACTTTCCAACTTCTTATTCTCTCGCCTATAGTACTCTCTTAATGACAGGCAAACCACAATGAATGCGGCCTGGCAAGACGCGACCGTAACCAGCGCCGGCTTGTAGGTGGGAGCGTCCTGCGCCCTAAACGCCACCGAGCTTATGATACCCGCGAGGTTCTGCCCCATGAAACTAATTCCCAGCCTGAGAGCGCGCCCAGTGGTCGTCGTCGTGTTGGAGGATAGCCAAACGGGGACCAGAATTCCGGGCGTGAACGTTCCAAAGGTGATGAGGTAGGTGAGGAAATACCCAACTTTAACGTTATGGACGAGGTCGAGGGTGGCGAGTAGAATCCAGGCCAAGAATGAGACGAAGAGGGTCCCGCAAGCGATCGTAGCGCGCTGTTGGAAGTGGTCACTCAAGAAGGTGGTTGAGAGTTGAACGGCAGCCGCCACGAGGTTGGGGCCGACGGTGTAGAGGTTTGATTTTGACGGAACTTTTGCGAGACGCTTCACCATTGTCTATGCGTTGTCAATGGTCAGCCTTCGATATGAGCACACGAGTTGAGGAATAGCTGACCGGAAGGAAGTTAGAGCTGCTAGCAACGCCGACACCGTAAAACAACGCCATAAGGAAGTAGACCCAGGTGATCTTGTCGCGGAGCTGGACTTTGGCGTCCTCCCGGTGGAAGTTCTTATCTTCATCCTGAGAGTCCTGTGCAAGCCGGGCGATGGAGACGCATTTCTCTTCTTCTGAAAACCAGCGTGATTTTTGGACACTGTGGGGGAGGATTAGGAAAAGGAGTAAGCCTATCCCCACTGTGAGCGCCCCCTCGATGATGAAGAGATATTGCCAGCCCTATGACAGAATTAGTCCGTTTGAAGCGAGCATAGCAGGTGTACCAGACTCACATTGAGAGCTCTATGCCACTGGAAGACGCTGAAAGCAATGAGGCCGCTAATGGCACCCTGTAGGTCATTCGTCAGCGTTACCAAACATATCCCACCGAGAAGAAAACTCACAGCAATGAATCCCATCATTCCGAATATCGAAACGCGGAACGATAGCTCTCGTCGCGTGTAAAAGAGAGAGCAATAGAAGATAGCACAAGGAAGAAACGCTGACTCCACGCAACCCATGAGGATTCTGCATGCGAGAATACCCCCGAAGTTTTTCGTTCCCGCCGATGCCATGGCCATTATGCCCCAAATAGACATGACGGATGGAATGACGACGGCGGGGTTGAACCGCTTCGAGAGAAGCGTGAACGGAACATTCATGAGACCATATGGAACGTAGAAGAGGATCAAGAGCAGGCTGAATTGGTTGCCCACGAGATGAAGATCTTTTTCTAAGGTATCTGTCTTTGCGTTTCCTAAGTTGGCGCGATCTAATGTATGGGTGAGATAGGCAAGTGCTAGATGGTGTCAACAGAGCTTCAGAGAGTTTCACATGCGAACACATACCAAGGCCTGGCATCAGAATGAGATCTTGCTTCCGGACGAGCGATCGCTCGGTGGTTGGGTCAATTGCAATTGGGCCATCCGAGTCCATGGTCACCGTACTGCCACTAGCATGCTTCTCTGTGTCGGACATCGCAGCGGTAGCTGTTCAACTTTCCTGGTAGCCGGTCCAATTCTGGAAAATGTGCCAGAGTTTAAAACGAATCCGGGGAGATACTTATGGACGGCAACAGTCTGCCGCAATCTTCCCCATTCATCGGAACATGCGATATCCACTCCCTAAAACGGTCATGAATGCTTTGGATACTAGCCCTGCACGAGGCTTTTCCCGATACTTTGGAGCATGTTCACTAGAGTCCTGAGGACTAACTGTATCGTGCCATCTCTGATTTGCCGTCGCGGATTCTAGACACACGCAGGGCTGTCATCGCTGAATCGTGTTTGAATAGAAACTCGGGGAGTAGTCCTTCAGGTCCGAATTTCTTTCACGCACGACATACTGGTGTGAAGCACGCAAGTAACATCTCCACATGCGATATTGACTATTTTGCTAAGTTGTCAGCAATACACGACTGAATCGCTTCGCGGTGGATCCTCTTCTACTCTCGAGTCACGGCTTCATGAGGCAGACCCGCTTCATTCTGGGCTTCGCTGAATCGTGGGTAGCAGAGCATTACAAAATACTTACTCTTGGTGCTGCACGGAATTGTGGATATCAAGCACGCAAGCCCGCAAGCATGCTCCCGACCTCAAGCACCGAACTCAACCCCGCTCCGTATGACCCGAGCTTTTTACATTCGACGTAACAAGGCAACAGGCAACTGGACAAGCTTCACATTAGCGGCTCGCTAATATATCCAGCCGAATCGAAAAACATGAAGATGAACATATAAAGCAAGACTATGTCTGAGACAGCCGCTTTTCCCACGGCGCTTTTCAAGTCCTCGTTAGCTTGCTCAAGAACTCGGCCCAGCACCCGTTGGACTGGTATTCCCGGACGCTTATCCGCACCCTTGAAGCGTTGAATAGCGGGGCCCCCACTCTTAGAGTCTCCGACCCTACTATACACTACCGACTATAGCTCTACCTTAATTCCATCATGTGTCTGAAAGTCAAATTCGACATCTAATTCCCTACCTCTCTTTAAACACTACTGATGGCCATTTCTGATCATGTCTGACGGCGGGCCGGCTGTAGCTAACCACGGCGAAGATGGTGAACTCAGGCAATCACCATCGACCACGGATACAGCTTCAGACTCGAGTACAGCTGTAGGGTCTTCTTTGATCTTGCACTCGCAGGCACAGCCATCGGGTTTCCTTGCCCGGTTTCGATACTCCCTTTATGCTGCTGGCATCGCGCTTCTTTTCACTCCTCTCACCTATCTATGGAGTGGACAGGCACCCATCGACCCTACAAACTACGTCGAACGCACGCGACGAGTCTTGAAAACTACTCCCCTGATCGATGGTCACAATGATCTCCCATGGCAGCTTCGTATTGAGCTGCAGAATCGTATCTACGATGGTCGCGTAGACCTCACCAAACGCCTGCTTGGCCACACCGACCTTGTGCGAATGCGTGAAGGCATGGTTGGTGGGCAGTTCTGGAGCGTCTATGTCGACTGCGATGTGAACCAGAAGCATTTCGAAGATCCGTCAGTAAGTTCATCCGACCCCCCAAACTTGCCGAACAATAATTTATACTTACGCCCAACCAGTGGGTCGTCCGCGATACCCTCGAGCAAATTGATGTGACCAAGCGCTTCATCTCGGAGCACCCCAATCATCTGCAATACTGCGACACTTCCGCCTGCGCCCGTGCTGCCTTCCAAGCCGGCCGCATCTCCAGCATGATTGGCATCGAAGGCGGGCACCAAGTTGGGAGCAGCATCGCTAGCATCCGTCAAATATACCAACTCGGTGCCCGTTACATCACCCTGACCCACAACTGCGACAACGCCTTCGGGACTTCAGCGAGTACCGTCGCCGGCGGAGGCGTAGACGGGGGTCTTTTCAAATTCGGCTACGAGGCTGTCAAAGACATGAACCGCTTGGGAATGATGATCGATCTGTCGCACGTGTCGCATCAGACGATGCGGGACGTGGTCTCCGTCGCACGAGCGCCAGTGATCTTCTCTCATTCTGGCGCGTACGGCGTGGAGAAGCATCTCCGGCACGTCCCAGACGACGTGCTGCGGTCTGTGAAGAAGAACGGTGGCATCGTCATGGCGGTATTTGTTAACCGCTTCCTCAACATGAAGCACCCAGAAGAGGCCACGATTCACGATGCAGTCGATCACATCCTGTACATTGCGGACGTGTGTGGCTGGGAGTGCGTCGGCATTGGCAGTGACTTCAGCGGGACACCGAATGTGCCAATTGGGCTGGAAGATGTATCCAAGTTCCCGGATCTGGTGCAGCTGTTGATGGAACGCGGTGCCACAGACGAACAGGTCAAGCTGCTTGTTGGCGAGAATATCTTGCGGGTCTGGGGGAACATCGAGCAGCGGGCAAAGGAGATTCAGGCCAGTGGTGAACTTCCGGTGGAGGCGGAGTGGGAACGAAGGGAGTGGCACAAGGGCCTTAGGGGCTCACCATGGATGCTCAGAGGAAGCAGAGTGGGGAACAATCAACTTAAGTTGATAGATTGATTGATTTGATTTGGTTCAACCAAATCAATCAATCAATCCGAAGAGGTGGATTTTATCAATCAAATCAACTTCAAGGCATCAAATTGATTGATTTGATTGGTTTGATTGATTCCTATTTGCGGAGCGTAGATAGAGTATCCTATAGAGAGCCCACCTAGCAGAAGTGCTTACTAAGCAGTCTCCTAACCCTGATTTTCATCCTAACTCACATCAACGCGTCCAACACCATACCACCTCTGTACAATATCACACCCAGCAATGAATCAGAACCTTCAGAACGTACAGCAGGAAGTTATCGCACGCGCAAATCGAAAGAAACCTCCCCGTAAGGTTAATTCTATGCGCGCCGAAGTCAACACGAATGAACACGTCGAAACACCTGCCACGAACGACGACGA
>NW_022985443.1:97370-188932 GCF_010093595.1 Mytilinidion resinicola
TTTACCATCGAAAGCAGCGCCAGAAGTTCTGGCTCTGCAAGTACTGCCACATACACAGAATACCTAGCGGCGAGTTCAACGTTGAGAAGGCTACTTTGTCAGCTATGGCTCACCTAGGGCGGCAACAGCGTGGCCACAGGGTTGATAAAGATGGCCAGATCAACTTCTCTACTCCAAACCAGACGTCAGTGTTGGCGACAATGCAGTTCCAGGGCATTAATGTTCCACAGGACGTGGCCAACAAGCTGGCGGACAGCTTCAATCGGGCGAAGTTTCTACGCGCTGTTTAACACTGGGTTGCTGATGATAATCAGGCTTTACGCGTTATTGAGAAGCCTGCCTTCCGCAGCATAATTGCTGCTGCTAGACCTATTGCTAAATTAAGCCTATAGAAGACCTATTATACACTCCGAGAATCTATTATAGCTAAGTATAATTCCTATATACCCGCTGTAATTAAACACCTCCAGCAGGCAACTAGCCTTATCTATATATTATTTAATAATTAGACTTTAGTTAGCAATAAGTATGCGCTTACTAGGATATATATATATTATCTAAATAAGAATAGCCGGCTAGAGGACTACTTATTAGGCCTGCCTGTTCTTCTAGGCCAGCACTTAGGCAAGAATATTGCGGAGATAGTTAGCTTAATATTATAATTATTTAAAATTAATACTAAGCGCCTTAGCTATTTTATACTTAATAATACTATAAATAATAATACTGCTTTAATAGTAATAGCTAATAAGTTTAAGTTTAGCATCTCCTAGTATTAGTTATATTATACCTGCTATATTTTTAACTTAGCTGCCTAAGCAATTATATAGGGTAAGAATAAAAAGGTATTTAAAAGTATAGATATAAATATATAGGTAAAATTACATCTCTAATTTTATTACTATTCTATATTACGCTAATAGTAATATAGGAAAAAGAACTGCTAATAGCAGAGTAGAGGAAAGCCGGGCCTATTAGGGTGCTATTTAATATTATATTATCTATTAGCGCCTCTTTATAAGCCCGAGAGCTGTTTATTAAGCTGCAGGCAGAAAACTTAAAGCACTGCAATAAATTTTATAAACTAAAGAAGCTTATTAAGCCTATTAGAACTTAGTAGAACTTTTACTATAATTGCTTTAAGTGCGCCTATAAGCTCTAAGGCCCTTTTAACGCGTATATATATATAAAGCTTAAGGAATATAATATTAAAGTAGTATTTTAGTATAAGAATATAAAAAAGAAGAAACTGCGGTGCTTTATTAAGAAGTAAGGGCTAAATACAGGTAATTAGGTAATAATTATAGAGTATAAGCAGCTGCTTAAGCTATTTAAAAATGCAATAATATAGCTATAGGGCAGAGGTTTAGCTAGTAGCTATAGAGCTATTTAGGAAGTTCTTATTATATTTAAATAGCTACTTTTAGCCTTTAAAAAGCAGAAGAAGAGGCTTAAGGCTATTAACTATAAGAATTTAGATGCACCTAAAGATTACTTAGTTATTAATATTAACGCCGCCTATAAAAAGCTTGCAGATTACTATAGGAAGATAGAAGATACCTTTATCTATTTTGCAGCTATAATACTTTATCTAGTATATAAACATGTGCTTAAGGGGCTATAGAAGGTGCTAAAGGATTATAATATAAAGCGCGATAGGCTATATCTATATAAGAACTGGCTTTTAAATAGCTATAGCTCCTTCCGGCTGCTGTGGCAGGCATATAAGGATAAGGTGGCTGCAAAGGCTGCTGGCGCAGTATCTCCTACCTTGTCTCCTAATATAAGGCCTGCAAAACGCCGTTGAACAAGCCCTATAAACGACCGAGCAGACTTCCTTAGGAACTCTATAGAGGAGGGCAAGCAGGAGATGGAGGAAACTGTTAACGACAAGTACAAGAGGTGGAAGCGCGAGCCAACTCTGAAACAGGACAACCCACTAGCGAAGGACCCTATTTAGTACTAGGTTATCACAAGAGATCGCTATTCTATTCTAGGCCAGCTAGCCCTTGATATCTACTCCATCCCAGCCTCCTCAGCTAATTGTGAGAGAATTTTCAGCGAACTTGGCGATCTCCTGGGCGTACGACGCCTTAATATAAAGCCTGAGTTACTTAGTGCTCTGCAATCTATACGCTCCTGGCGTCGAATTGGCATCAAACCTCCTAAGTAGTAATCAACTTATCAATCAATCTATCAATCAAACCAATCAATTCAACTTGGGGGTCAAAAAGTATCAATCTCATCAACTCAACTTGAGCATCTCAGAAATTAATCAAATCAAATCAAATCAATCACAGCCTGTTCAACGAAGCAATCAATCAACTTGGAGACGTCAAAGTTGATTGATTGATTGATCCCCACTCTGAGAGGAAGCCGAGAGAAGGCTGCGGAGAAGGGCGCCGTGGAGAAGGCTTTCCAGTGGCACGTCGATGAGAATGGGAAGCACAACCCTGCTGTAAAAAACGTGTAGATCCAGGGAGAGATGGCACGCTATGATGAGAATGATATGAATGCACCTCCCACGAAACGAAAATCCGGATTTACGCGTAATCACGTGTTTGCATTTCTGTTCCTGTTTTCTTCCACCCCACCATAGAGAGGTTCATCGGGAGGCTTTACGAAAGCCGATCAAGTGGAGTACTAGATGATAGGATAGTCAAAGGCCGCTTTTGGGTTACCAACACCCTCGGAGAGAAGTCCTATCCGGGCTTAAGACATCGAGGAACATCATTTAAGTGAGAATTGCGTATCAGATACGTGCATAATATGTGCCGAGCTCTGACCCACAGTTCCAAGGAACTAGGGGCCAGTCCCTGTGCACTAAAAGACCCCATCCTTACGCGACCAAGCCGGGGGGTATGGATGCAGGAGGAAGCCTTCTTCA
Organism: Mytilinidion resinicola; assembly: GCF_010093595.1. Taxonomy (NCBI): domain Eukaryota; kingdom Fungi; phylum Ascomycota; class Dothideomycetes; order Mytilinidiales; family Mytilinidiaceae; genus Mytilinidion; species Mytilinidion resinicola. The sequence goes on from NW_022985443.1 coordinate 100,258, forward strand.
ACGGTGGGTTCCTAGGCTTTTATCACGCCATGCAGTATTGAGATCCACTCGCCATGCCATGACTGACTCCGATCGGACATCTCCTTCGCACTTAAGACTTTTAAACGCGTAAACAGGCTGCCCAGAGCTCCAGAACTCGGTCTTGTCTACTACGCAGTTTTCCGTCTGCAAAGTGATGCGCAAAAGAAATGGCAATACTAAACTACCCAAGCCCGCTAGAGGTATTAAAATGGATTGTCATCATCCTCGTACTGGGTCTCGCCATCTACATTGTCCAAAATGAAGTTGATCGCTATCGAAAGCGTATAAGAAATCTCCCCGGTCCCATTGGCTACCCTGTCGTAGGCAATCTGTTCCAGGTAATCCCATTGCTTCAACTCTTCTTGATGTTCATCAACTAAGTTCCCTTTCAGCTTCGCGACAAAGTCACTGCTCAGCATTATCAAACCTGGGCAAAGACATATGGCGACGTCTTCCAGGTGCAACTAGGCAATACCACTGCGGTGGTGATCAACAGCTCCAAAGCCGCAAAAGCTCTCTTTCTAGGCCAAAGCCACGCCCTAAACTCGCGGCCGACCTTCTACATCTTCCATGGAAAACTATCCAAGGCCGGAAAGTCGGTTACGAGTATTGGCACTAGCCCCTGGGATGACAGTTGCAAGCAGAGGAGAAAAGCTGCTGCGGGGGCTTTGATAAAGTCCAAGGTTGAGAGCTATGCTCAGATCCTGAACCTTGAGTCTCGCGAGTTTCTTAAAGATATTCTTGCGGAGTGTCAGAATGGCGAGGTCGATCTAGACTTCCGTCCCGCCGTGAGACGCTTCTCGCTGAATTTAAGTCTAACGCTAAATTATGGAACACGGTAAGCATTGCGTGCAATCTCTTCAGGGTTTCTGGCCGCCTTCGATATCTGACCATCAAAAGGGTCGCAAGCGTAAAGTCCCTTGACGACGACCCCCTACTTCGTGAGATTATCTACGTTGAGGCAAAGATCTCCGCTTTCCGCGACACGTCGAAGAACTACGCGAACTACATTCCTCTACTGCGCTATTGGGAGCCATTCGCATCATTGTTTGGACTAAACAAGAACCCAAATGAAGCAGCGGATATTGGACGTCGACGTCTTGCGTACAACAACGTTCTCCTAGAGAAACTAGGCCAACAAGTAAAAGAAGGACGCGATAAGCCATGCATCCAAGGTGCCGTTTTGCGAGACCCGGATGCCGCAAATTTGACGAGAGAAGAACTGATCAGTGTTAGCCTGAGCATGATGGCCGTAAGTCCTCTCCTCCGTGGCCTTAAGACATAAGTCAGCTCACCGTGATCAATACCTCAGGGCGCTGACTCCAACATACCCACCCTCGGCTGGGCAATCCTCTTCTTAGCTCACTCCCCGGATATCCAAGAAATTGCATACACAGCCATCCGGGACGCCGGCGTCCTCGAGCTCCCATCCACCTCCTACGCCTCTACTAAGGTTCCCTACATGGGCGCCTTCACCAAGGAGATATCCCGCTACTTCGTCGTCCTGAAACTCGGCATCCCGCGTGCAACCTACACAGACGCGACATGGGGCGCTGCCACCATCCCTGCCAACACGCTCGTGTTCTTGAACAGTTGGGCCTGCAACAGAGACCCCGAACACTTCCCAGACCCTCACACGTTCAATCCCTTGCGCTGGATTCCAAGCGAAGATGGCTCCACGCCGCATGCGCACCAATTTGCTTTCGGGATTGGGGGAAGGATGTGTGTAGCGCAGCATCTGGCGCATAATGCGCTCTATACTGTTTTCTTGCACTTGATTGCGCATTTCAGGATTTTGCCGGCTGCTGGAGAGAGCAGGGATGAGATACATCCCCTTGAAGGGTTGAAGGGGAAGGCGACGTTTGTTGGGACGCCTAGGGGGTCGAGAGTGAAATTTATACCAAGACAACCCGAGGAGCTGGTCGAATGGCTGGGATGAAGTCAACGGAATACCTGGAATGAGAATGATTAGGTAGAATAGGTGAAGGAATGATTACCATGGGCTGAGGTTTGGTGAGCAGGACGTGAGAGAACTAAGTCAAGGAAGTATAAAGAATGAGTTAACGACGCTTCGTTCGGGATTCCCTTTCAAACCACCATTCAGGACCAAAATCCTAGCCATTCGTATTCGAGTTTTACCTCTTATTATGTCTTCTCCTAGAAATCATGTCGTGATCGATGAGAGGGCTGTCCGCGGCACCGTTAAATTTGTCATTGCAGGCCACAAGCGCAGTTTCATGGAGACAACTCGGAAGTTATCCTTATCCTTTAGCCAATTCTAAATCCCGGGAATTCTCAGTTTTAGGGATATTAGAGGGAGACGCCAGCCATCTAGTCTTGTCTACAAGTGTCCTTCCTTAGCTTCACTTACTTTCAGCTTACCGTGAAAACAGCAATCTTAAAAACTACTGCAAAAATCTATCTCCACGCGGGAAGTTAATAAAAAGGCCGGCTTGAATCTAGCTGCCTACCACACTTTCTGAGTGGCTAGAATAGAAGGCGGCTGCAATAACTTTTGGTTCCGAGATTAGACTTATTTTATCATGTATTAAATATAAAGGTGAGCTCTAACGCAGAGCCCCGTTAGAATATCAAATTTTATGATTACTATTCGTTACGTCTACTTAATTACGCGGGGTTGCTGCACCATCCATTTTAGCTCCACCATGGACTACTTTACTTTTGCTCTATATCAAGCATCAGTCTCAAGGCCAAACCGATTTTCGTCTTCAAAGTCAAGTCGGTATGTATTAACAACGCTGATAACCGCAGGTAAGATGCTGAGTCATTCGTTTCCTAATGACTCACGGTAATCCCCCGCTCGAGTTGACGAAAAGCTTCATACTACCCACCAGAACTCGCACGCATATCCGTCCTACCATGTCTTCCCCGTTCATGTCGCTGCCGCGGGAGCTGCGGCAGCGCATCCTGCTTTTAGCTCTACCGCAAGATGTCCAGCCGGCCGTCGTCCCATACTTTTCCCTCCCTGTTCAGAATCTTCTCCACATAAGCCGCACTGTTCGCCAAGAAATGCCCTGGGTCCTAAACAATTACTCTCCACGCTTCTATCTCCGCAGTCCTTCACATCTCGCCGACTTTCTCTCCTTCCTCAGCAAATACCGTGGGGTTCTCTCGTTCGAATACAAGCCCAAGTTTGAGCACGTCAGTCTCAACATCTTCCATGATGCAGAAGTCGACACAATGCAGTGGACCTGCTACTGCCGTGGCCGCGACATGCATACCCACGACGAGCTCGTTAACGCGTGGGTAGTCGCCGTCCCCACGATACCCGAGCAGGTGAAGACGATCCTTCTGGACATCACCCCCGCACCGGGGCCGATGCGAGAGGACAGGCCCGAATGGGTGCCCGGCTTCATTCAAGACAACCGCATCTCCAAGCGATTTGTCACCGAGCATGAGGCCGTTCTTATGCACCTCGTCCAGTGCACCCAACAGCAATTCGGTAACGGTGTCAGTATACAGCTCAGCGGTCAACTGAGCGAGAAGAGTCGCTCGAGTCTCGATAACGTCGTAGCTCGTAGCGCCGTGGCCGGCATAGATATCAGGTTCGTGGGTGATATGCTTGCAGTGCAACCTCGAATCCCTAGGCCACAGATCTGGAAGGCTGTGCAGAAGTTAGCTCCCGTTCGGTATAGATGGATCGAAGAAGAAAACCGCTCCGTGTATGTGCCTCCGAGGAATGAGCAAGAGCGGCAGTTGGCAGGAATGCACAGTATCCACTGGTCGGTAGATACGCAGAAGCTGTGGACGAGGATCGCGAATCAGGACGAGGCGTGGGCAATTGCGCTGCTCCTGAAATTTGGCCAGTTTATGACGAGTGGCGATCTCGACCGGGTCGATTTCTCGCCCATGGATAGTAGACAGCGCGCTTTAGTACATAATATGGCAAAGGACTTGAATTTTAACTCTCAGGCTGTTGGGGAGGAGCCGGAAAGATTTGTAAGGATTGAGAAATACACTCGAAACGAATGAGGCCAGCCCGAATCTGGGACATCTGAGGCGAAGGTTAGTACGCATGATGTTAATGGGTTGACCTGGATTCTTGTGGGTTCTTGGAGGTTGCGGGTTGAGGTATGCGCTGGTAACGTGCGGCTGCAGTCAGAACTATAGGACCAAGCTCCCGCTAAATTCACCCCGACTCGGACAATCAATCCCAAATGTATTATTTCGAAACCTATCCAGTGTCCGCCTTGTAGGGGCTACTTGTTCAACAGCCTGACTATCTCACGTGCTCAATCATTTCCATCATATTCAAATTTGAAAGTTGAGTTCTCTCTATAGATCAGTGACAAGAGTGGTGCTCAAGATATACATGTGAATTGAAGAGGCATGCCCCAGATGGCCGCGAAATGCTTCAAAAGAGAGCATAGACCCAAAAGGACTATCAGCGGATCCGTTCAAATATAAACAACGTTGTAGTCTCCCAACAGCGTAGATCCATCCTCTGAGAGGGCTGGGTTGCAGAACTCCAATGGATCCGATACTCCGTGTCCACAGTCTACCGTTGCCATATAGCAGTTATACGTTGGCGTGAAGGTTGCAAACGCAGTCGTTCCTAGCGCCTGGCCAAGGTTGTTCGTCACCGTTACTGTGGTTCCGTTTTGGACCGCCTCGCTCGTTGATTTGCCGATCGCAATGGCGAAGTCGTAGGACACACCGACCGCGACCTGGAAGCCGAGCAGATCAGAACCAGCGGTGGTTGTGACGGAAGCGCCGACTGTATTGGTGATGGTTTGGTCGGAGGTTGATGTCATGGTAGTTGAGAGCGAGATGCCCTTGTTGATGAGAAAGCTGCAGGAGCCAGTGGTACACGTCTGCGTGTTCGCGACGAGGGTTTGGTAGCCAGCGGCCGGGAAGGCATCGCCCTGGGGGGTGGCAACGCAGTCGTCACGTGCAACGAGGGCGCGGGCGCGGGCGGCAGGGGAGAAAGAGTGCGAGCTTTTGGACCTCAGCTCTGGGCTTCTTTCTTCGTGCTTTTTTGCAAGGGACTGAGCTTCTTCCTTCTTCGAGTCGACCTCTGCGTCACGCTTCTTGAGCGTAAGGGCATCGTTGCCGGCTGAGATGAGAGCGCAGTCATCGACACCGCAGCAAAAGGTTCCTGATAAGTTCGAGCCCTCCTAGACACATCGTCAGCTCTGAGCTTCGGATAAATGTTCCGCGCATGAAGCCTGACTTACAGGTACAGCAGAATAATAGCAGCCGCCGTCTCTGCCCGCATTGATGATCACGTTTCCATACGGCTGTATGGGACCACCAAGCTGGTCGTAGTGCCATTGGGAGTAGTCCGTCATTAATGCGATGCGACAGTGGTCTTCATCCTTGTACGCCTTCCACCAAACATTGTAGGCACTACTCCCCGGAGCGAAGGCCGCGCCCGGAAACTGGAGGTTGTCGAAGTATCTAGTGGAGTCCAGCTCTTCGCTAACGCCGTGGTTAATGTTGAACCAGTCCCATTCGCTGGGATCGGGGCTGTCGGTGTAGGTAGCATTGATGGGATTCTGGCAGCCTGCGTCCGAGAAAGGCTTCATGTGGAAAGTACCGGCCAGGGCAGTGGACATGAGAGACGAGATGACTGCTACGGCAGCGGGAGAGAGTTGGAAAGGCATGATAAAAACAACTGTCTAGTTCAACGAGACTGGAAACGATGGAAACCGAAGAGGCTAAAGAAAGAATATGGTCGGATGAGCGATGTTGTATGATGAAATATAGGAATGGCTATATACTTTTCGCGGCCTCGAGAACGAGCCGATCTACCCACATGAATTCCTAGCGTCCAATGCATGATGGTCTACACTGCCTAGGAAAGTCGAAACACTCCCCGGCGACCATGATCGCACGACGTATGTTCGCATCCTTCCAGCTGTAACCTCATCCTTCGAGATACCAAACCTCCATCCTTCGGGATGGCATCTACTCAAAGGGTATCCTTTGGTGGGGACGTTCAGGGCTGGAGTGAGGCACTGCTGACTTGCTCATGGTCTCCGCCCCACGGACGCGGGCTGTGCTGCTGACCGTAAGCTTGGGGGTAATTTAGGTGGACGGGATGGAGCGTTCGACTGCCTATCTCGGCAGCGACCTGCAGCAGACAGATTGATGTAGGCCAGGGGACTCCAAGGAAAAGGCATGAGTGAGGTTACCTGGCTACGTCACGCTAGACGCTTGGATAGGGTGCAGGAGTCAAAGCGGTATAGGAGTAGTAGAGGTCGAGCTTGGCGTTCTGCCAATCGCCAGGAGGACTGCGAGTGGTGTAATGAATACTCCACAGTTTGCGGCGATGAGCACGCGTCCATGCAGCGAGACCCTTGCGGCGCGGGGGCTAGGGTGTTTTAAGTCTAAATATGAGCCGCCTCTCCCCTGTCTAGCAGACGTTTCGAATCCCCATTTCGAATCCTTCTCGGCTCTACTTTGTCTACAAAGTATAGAAGTTAGCGTATCGACTCGAATCGGTCCAGCCTTGCGGAGCCGAGCCTAGCTCCAGAGCTTAGATGCCCGCGCTGCGTGTCTGAATCCTTTCCCCATAGAATATCGACGCCTGAATTGACTGGCCATCTGCCGAAGCCGAATCCAATGTTGGAAAGAGTCCAAGACCTCCGCAACTCGCACCCAAGCGCTGTTGCTATCTGTTGCTATCACCCGATATCGCATCCTTCTCTTTAGACCCAACACACCGTAGCTTGTTCGCAAACATGCACTCCTACAGTAATATCAGTTCTGCTCTATTATGCTTATTTCAACCTGCACGCCGTGACACCTCTGCAATCCTTAAAGAAATATTTACCGGGGTCGAAGCTTCGACCAGACATGTCGGCAAAGCCGTGCGGCGAGGCGGTAGCGCGTCACATGACGTCCGCTGCCCTTCCGCCAGTGCAGTGTGAATTCAATATCAACACCAACTCTCACCCCAGATGGCTTGTTTCGAACCCCTAATTAGCATTTCGTCTTGTTGCGCCAATCCAATCCCCTCCAGTCTAGTCTCTTCCCTATACAGTCTGTTACATAAGCTTAGACTAAAGTGGAGTTCAGGCTACCTTCTAGCTTTCACCCACTGCTACCGCCGCAAGAGGCGTCACCTTACCGCGTGTCTACGACCGGCGATTCTGCCATCCAACACGATGCCTAGGCCGTCAAGGCGGATTGCAACGTATTGGCCTATCCCGTGCTGTAGGCCCACAAGTGGCTCAAGCACTTTGTGGCGGACATTTTGGCGGTGAAGTATAGCACCCAAGCGCTGTTATTATCGGATCCTTCTCTTCTGACGACACACCATAGCTTGTTCACGAATTGCGCTCCTACAGTGTTCCCCTCCTAATAACTACCAGTTCTGCTCTATTATGCTCACCTCAACCTCCACCCCGCGACAGCTCTGCAGTCTTTGCAGAAATGGTTCGTACATCTCTAGGGGACGGCAGGACTGGCGGCCTCATGTTCGCGGCATTTCTGTCAGGTGATCCGTTCATCCCGGCTGGTGATCTAGAAGCTAGTCCAGCCGCCCCTTGCATATGCGATCCTGCGTAAATAGGCTTTCCTTTGAGCAGCAACATTAACCGATCCTTTAACAGATACGGCAACCCGATTCCAAATATCTTGTTCCTTCGCCTGATGGAATTTGGCAGTTGGTCTCTGTTAAGTATGCCAGCTCTCCAACTCAAGACATGTCGATAGCCCATTATCGACAGAACTTTGTGAGTTCCAGCGAATTCGATCTTTCTCCAGTTTTGCTCTTGTGTGAGCGTCTGTTTCTTTGAAATACTCATTGTACAACACAACCAGGACGAGTGCTCCTCTGGGCCAGGATCACGCCGATCTGGTGCCGTATACCCAAGTCGGCACGCTAAAAGTGCTGGAGCCATCTGGCGTTCGTTGTCAAAGAACGAGCAGACAGGTCGTCGGGAGCCAAGTTCTCTTATGTATATGCCCTCGACGAGTTCATCTTCCACGTAGTTGAAGACGTAGCGGGCATGTAATGGCTGGTATAGTTACCTAAAAGTACTGCTGCCGGCGCTGCGAGAAATAACTGGACCGGTGATGGAGGCTGGCTGACTTTGAGTTCTGACTGTAGCCACACCACCAACACACACTCCCTTTACCTCCATCCTGCACACACACCCCATATCTTCGCTTTGGAGACTACTTCCATCGTCCATACCCTTAATATGCGCCCTCCTCTCCCGCCTCAAGTTGCTTCCAATGCCTGGCCTCACTCCTCGCCCCAAGTTGCTTCCAATGCCTGGCCTCACTCCTCGCCCAAGATCTCCGTCGTGAAGCGAACAGAGAACATCGTTTGACCTTTCAGTAATATCTCTCCAACCACTAGCTTAAGAGGCACGTTAACAGGTCTCCGGAACCAGCTCCCCAAACTAAGGGCTATCGATTGCCCGTTACCGCGATACTCCAAGGCGTCCCATCGAACTCTCTGTTCTCCTCCAGATGTGCTCTTGTGAGATCATCTATATTTTTGAAATAGAAACTGTACATCCATAACGGGTGATCCATTGGGCCTTGGTTTTCACTATTCGGTCCAGTATTTCCGAGCCTGTAGGCCAAAAGTACTGGAGCTATACTGGAGCTAGGTCCAGGTCGTTATCGAAGAACGAGCTCACAGGTGCTAAACTGCCATTAGTCCTGATAGTGCTCAGGCCCTGACGAAATACATCGTTCGCGTGGTCAAAGACGCACTGAACATGTCATGTCGGGTCAATTTCAATAAGCAAGACTCGGCTGTGTCCATCAGCATGCCCAACGAAGATTGCACAGCCTAAGCCCCTTGAGCAACGCAACACGCTGCTTTCGGAATCCCAGAAAGCAATTTAATCATTCAAAAACATCTTCACGATGGCACCGCATTGTCGAAGGCTCTGGGGCAATGAATAATAGTCCGGTAGGTAAAAATGATACAATTCGCTGCTCTTGGTGCTGAAAGCAGTGCGACGTTGCTCGACGTAGATGTTCCTAGTCTGCACCCCGCTTGCGGCTTTCGGGTTGAGTGTGCCGGCGGGAATGAGCTTGTGAGTATTAACACAAGTTCAAAACTTTTCTCTCGGCATTTTCAAACCAGTCACTTTCCCTATAGCCCCATATGTACGCAACACCCCGCCGCGCAAATGTACCCCGCTTAAAGGGTATCTCAAGCAGGATCATACAGTTAGCAAAGACCTTGATTCCTCGCCGTGTGATATCGACGTCGACTGTTTTCAGGGCGGTAGCAACAGCCCACGTTTCCTCATCTTCTCGGGCTTCACTCCATTCAATATCGTCGGGTATATCATAGAACATGACTCCAATAGGGTCTCGAGAGCGAGACAAGAAGGGTTTGTCATCAACCACTTTGGTATCGAATACAGCGTATATGTCGGCGCTGCCTTCACGGGTACGTGAGTCGTGGTAAGCAGCGTTTGATCCTGCATTGCTCATACTCAGGCGGAGCTGATTGAACCACCGTTGAAACACTGCATCGTCGACAGGCCCATCCTGACTAATCTCTCGGGCTTCATGCAACGCTTTAGATGCCCGCAAAACTTCGGTTCCTTTCCTGAAAAGCGGGCTCTTGTATACTACTTGGACAACCGGTCCTCGAATTGTGAGAATCCTTTTTTCGATTCTGCCGAATAGGTTCTGATCCGAGGACAGATCTAACTTGGCCTCTAAACTTCAATAGCTGATCGGAAGTCTTCCTGGCGCTCTCCATGCTTTTGAGTTAGATTCGTTTGCTCAATAACTTCAAAGCGCGCTACTCCCTGAACGCCAATCCAAGACCAAGAAGGACCGCGCCACGAGTTTGGTCTGTCTCCGTGTTGATGAATGGGATCTTCGGGATCAGAGATCCACCACAAAAGATCCAAGTGGAGGGTTTCCTTCCAGAGGCCGGCGAGATATGTACCTCCAGTTCGCGTAGCGATGCACTTTGCTATGGCGCTGATGACAGGAAGTATATCGTGCGGAACTGTTAGTTGCCTCTTGGTGTACTCTGTGACGATGTGGGTTCACGATTCGAAGATCTGGAAGTTGCTAATGTTGGCTCCGAACAGAGCGTTTTCAATACTCGACATTCACTCCTCGAGCGGAGGAACACCGTGGCCGTCCTCCGCTTCTGTGCAGCACCTGCATTCCCAAATCATCTGATTGACCCCAAAATGTAAGATCCTTGGGGACAAAACCCTCTCTCGAAGGGTCCATCCTCTCCAATTCAAGTCCGAGTAGATGACATTGTGATAGAAGGCTGATCCACTCTCTGGGTGACTTAGCAGATCCTTGCCGTTATTATAATTATAGTATCGGGCATGAATGGTTAGCCTTTCTTCGTTTCCCATCTGTACGTAGAAAGGTAGGTATGGCTCGCCCATCGGCTCGCGCTGATGGAGGAACCCCGAATCATCATTGGCTGCGATATCGGCGCAGATTGTGAGTGTGGCATGGAGATAGACGTCCGCCATCTGAGCTGCTTGGGTTTCCCAATCTTTGGCATCATCTTGAAGGATGCAGAAACAGTCTATCTAAACATACTCGAACCCTAGCCGCTTTGATATGATAGCTGCATCGAGGGTTGTTTTTGAAAAGTTGGTCAATTCAAATGATTGGAAGCGTTTTTGGAGGTTTTCTTTCTTAGTGACCCAATCAGGCATTGGGCCGCTGTTCCAGCGGTGACTCAACGCAACATAATCGACTGTTTTGTCCTCTAATATTGTCAACCTTGCGGTTGTCACGTTCCCGAATTCTTCAATTTGGAGCAAACGTATCGGTGACGTAAATCGAAACCTGGGCAGACTTGTGGAGCTTGCCAGAACTAAATTCATTTGGTCTTCTCCAATCGTTGGCTCCTGCCTCTCGGTCGGATTCTGTCGGCACTCATTATGGTGTTCCAGGCACGTTTGAAGCCATGACATCGCCCGATCAATACTGGACGCTGAAAGCGGATCTGGATCTATAGCATATGCTCTCGGGACTGGCAATCGTACATGAGGAGACTCTGTCGTTGACATTAGCTGCTGCCGTATGTACATTTCTCCTAATCTCTCACCTAACGAGCATATTGATATCTCGTTTTTCGCCTTGTACGTAGCAACCAGATAGCGGCATGAACCACTGCACGAGGAAACGCCGTCTTCGCTATTGGAGCATTGACACTTTTCTTGGCAGATTACTGTTAATCCCGCGTTGTGTGTTTTTGGCCTCGTAGCATCAATCCCAACGAACAATAGTATGATTTGCGACGGGCCCTCGCTCATTTTAGACACGTCTCGAGATGGGGTGCTCTCTTCTATGGAAGCAAGAATAAGATCACACAATCGACAAAATGATGCGTTCTTCGAAAGCGTTGAAAAGTCGGGGGCATGAAAGTAGCCTCGTTGGGAAAGTAGATCCTTGAGATTGAGCCCTTGGCAATGGATACAAGGCTGGTCATCCTGTATTTTATGTAGCAGTCGACCGATGGTTGGCAGCTGGTGAAAAGTGATAAGAACTCTGGTGTATTGCTATGTAGGCGTAGTGGAGCCGAGCCAGCTAAGAGAAGGAACCCTGTTGAGCTGAAAGGTGACGTATGCAAGCTAAGGAATGGCGCTAAGGATGCGCTAGTATAGTAGCGTGTGGACGGCTGCCAATGGTACGAAGGAATTGCTTAGATGGCGTCGAAGAATATGCCCGCCAAGTCCAGCTCTGCATTCTCTCCCTCTCATACCACGACCATCCTTCCTCTTCTTTAGATGACATGCTGGAAATCAACCTTTAGTAGGCTTGATATCTTTTTCGATCTCCAGAGTATGATTGTCTTTACTGTTGAAGAAGATTGCTAGACTATAATCTTGGTGGAAAGTAGACTTAAAACGCCTACTCGAGAGGACTTTCAAAGAGTAAAGGAAAGGAGAGTCGAGACTGGTGCGCCTCTCCATACTTATATTCTAATGCTTATCTGTCTTCCAGGCAAAGCGGGGTTCAGCCTTCCTGCAAGGCTGAAGCGGCGCAGCTTTTCGATGACCTCCCTGTGCGGGGTTTACCACAACATCCCAGCCTGCACCAGCACAGCTTGCTTATCGGCGTGGTCCCTCTTCCACTCCTAGGTTCCCTTCAAGTTCATTCCAATGTTCAAGAGCCACAGGTGCTTTGCCAGCTGTCTTTTTTCATCGCCGAAAATGGCGAGCCATGAGCTTTCGTCGACTCCCGAGGTGTCGCGGAACGCCACGAATCTCAATCGCCACCAACCCACTCATTGAAACTGAATAGTCTTCGAATATAATGTGTTGCCCGAAGTAAGGCACATCGAGCTTCTCGAGACGGTACGCGGTTCTTTCGGAGACGAACTCTACTGCAACCCTTCCTAACGTCGAGCCATCCCAATCCCCTCTATTCGAAGTCATCGCTCACACGTGAGACGACCCAACTTAGCTGGTCCAAAACTGACCCCAAGGTATAGCTTTGCTCGTGTGGTGTAGTGAGAGGACACGTCAAGGAGGTTTTTTAGCCCGATGCTAATCACGTGATTATCACGTGCCCTTGTCCGTCAACCTCGAGACCCGAGGTCTTGGTACCACTCTGAGAGCTGAGAAACTCAATTTCAGTGGCTATCAAACTTCTTCTGTGAGCCCGTGGGAGCCAATGCACTCAACGCGGGGTAAGACAAGGATCCAGCCTTGGTCAGCAGCGGCCGATACCCACGGTATCCTCGAAATTCCATCAACCACAATATCGATCTAGCAAATAGAGCTAGAGAGGCGTTCTAGCGGATGACCAAGCACTGACTAGGGCTTCACAGTGCATGCAATAGTCCCCTGCAGTGCTTGATTATCGTGCTGCAGCTCGGGTCGGCCGAGTACATCCCAATTAGGCAATGCTAGAGCTGGCTGGTATATATGGTTTCGAAGCTTCCAACAAACGCCTTCAGACTCCTCACTCACTCGTGCTCCTCGAACAGACCTTCCCGCCGTCCTCAAAAGATTGCAACATGGCCCAGATCAAGGTCGGAGACTACCTCTTCAGGCGACTGCGTGAGCTAGGCATAGGCTCTGTCTTCGGAGTCCCTGGCGGTACCTACCCCTCTTCCATCCGCCTCCGTCACTTGTGGCTTACTCATATGCCTCATAGACTATGAACTTGCTCTCCTCGACCTCGTCACAGACAATGACCTCCAATGGAAAGGCAATCCTAACGAGCTCATCGCTTCGTACGCTGCGGATGGCTACGCTCGCGTCAACGGCGCAGCCGCCTTCGTTACGACATTCGGGCCTGGCGAGCTCTCGGCGTACTGCGGCATGGCCGGCCAGTACTGCGAGTTCGTTCCAGTGGTGCATATCGTCGGGTACCCGACCGTCGCGGCGCAGCGCAGCCAGGCGATCATGCATCATTCGCTCGGGGATGGGCGTTTTGAGTATGTGGTCTCCAAATTCCAAGTACCCAATACTAAGAGAAGACATGACCTGACGAGCGGACAGCATGTATGAGAACATGGCGAAGCACATCACCGCCGCTACGACTGTGATTACGAACCCGCCGACTGCGGCGGCTGAGATTGATAGGGTGTTGAATATGATGATGCGGGAATCGAGGCCGGTGTATGTTGGCCTTTCGGTGGATATCGCGTATGAGATGATCTCCAGCGCGCCGTTGGCCAGTCCGATCACGACGTCTCTGCTGCAGAATAATCCGGAGCTAGAGAGAAAGGTGATCGCTGAGATCTTATCGAAAATCGAGAGGGCAGCTGAGCCTATTATCATTGTTGACGGAGGTATGCCATCCATTCTACGTGTTTAGCGACTGGGGAAGTCAGGGTGCTGACAAGAACGCCTCGATAGGAGCTGTGCGACACCAAGTGCTTTCCGAAGTCAACGAGCTCGTCGAACTCACCTCATTCCCAACCTTCGTCACGGCGATGGGTAAGAGCGGTGTGAATGAGGAACTCCCGAACTTTGGTGGAGTCTACGGTGGAGCGGGAACGCATCCTGGTGTAAAAGAGGCCATTGAGAGCTCTGATGCGGTATTATGGATCGGGAACTTTCCGGTTTGTCTGCTGCCATATCAGCCCTATCAGCATCTGGCTAATGTCCTTGACCACAGTCTGACTTTAACACGGGCGAGTTTACGACCGACGTCAAAGAAGAGATCACTATAGACTTCCAGCGATTCTCGGTAAAAGTACTAGCCTTTATATCTTGCAATTCATTGCAGTTACTGATCCATCCGTAGGTTGGCGAAGTCAAGTACAACGTAGCTATGAAATATGTAAGCCTGCTGTTTGCGTTTGAGGTACTCCGCTAGCAACATGCTGAAAATGTCCAGGTACTTGGAAGCCTCATCAAAGAACTACGACAAAAGTCGGTTTCAAAGTCTCCGAGAAACGTCACATGGAATCCGTTCCCTGTCAAAACCTTCTCCGACAGTGTTGAGCTCAAGCAGGAATTTCTCTGGCCGGTAAGTCCCTCATTTCTCATCTTATAGAGCATTTGTAACTGCTTACATAAATCACAAGTCTTTGGGTTCATTCTTCCGCCCTGGCGACATCGTCATCGGCGAGACAGGCACTTCTGCCTTCGGTCTCTGCGATTCCAAACTTCCCAAAGGTGTCATGATGTTCAATCAAACCGTCTACGGCAGTATCGGCTACGCGACTGGATCGATTGTGGGAGTTGGCCAGTCGATCAAAGAGAGTGGCGGCAAATGGAAAAGACCAATCCTGGTCACCGGAGAGGGCAGCATGCATCTAACCGTCCAGGCCATCGCGGACATGCTGCGCTGGGATTTAAGGCCAATCATGTAGGATATCGCTGCCTGCTCAAAGGTCTACAGCCTCTAACGAGATCATTGTAGTTTTGTCTTGAATAACGGAGGTTATACTATCGAGCGCCTCATCCACGGCAAAGACGCCTCCTATAATGAGGTCGCAATCTACGATTACAGCGCTCTGGCCAAAGCGCTTGGTCCGGCGCATCCGGCGAAGTATCATGGACCCGTCAAGACATGTGGTGATCTGACCAAGCTCTTGAAAGAACCCGGATTCGGTGATGCTGGTTGCTTTGAGGTAGGTCCATTGTGATTGACGAGATGCGGGAATCCGGCTGATCATCTTGCAGCTTGTTGAGTTGGTTTTGGGCCGACTGGATGCACCGGGGTCAGTCATCAAGACTGGTGCGGCTATCGATGAGTTTAACAAGGCGAAGGTGCAGAAGACTGTGCCAGGCGGCTAAGAGAAAGATCCTGGTGCAACTTTTTGTTTCCAAGACTATCGTAGCTATTACCTTATATTCGACCATGAATATCTTGGTCCGTTCCCACAGAATAAAACCTCAATGACGGCCGATACCATTTGCCTCTGTGAAGCCGAGATCTGTGGTGCTAGGAGTGACAAGACCCACTTACGAGTCTTTAAAGGATTAGAATTTATTCTATGTTACCAAACATAGCGTCCCAGTCTTGCCAATTGACGTTGGGTGAGAAGGTATCGTTTGAACTCAATGGATCGTCAAACTCGGGCGAAACCTCAAGATCTTGAAGCTCAAGCCCCGGCCAATTCATTTGCGGCGTGATACCGCTCTCGACTTCGGATCGGAGCTGAATAAGTTGCATCTGCGCTAACTGCACAACTTGCGCTCGTGTAGGAAGTGTATCCGGATTCAAGCCTGCTTTGATCCATGCCCGCAATCGTAGCCGGGTGATGAGATTCCAGGCCTCCTGACCGCCATCTAGTAAAGCCCGCGGCACAATGTGGTCACCCTGTGCACCGCTGATGCCTCCGTCAGGGCCGCATAGGGAAATGGCCTGGTCAATGATGGAACGTGAACTTTGGGCGTTGACTCCGTCAGGGTCCCGTTCGACTTCTTTGAGGAGTAGGATAATAGCATGGAGCGGTTGGTGGTTTCCTGGCCATGACCAGTGCCATCTCTGAAACTCGTGACATGCGGCCAGACAGATGTACTTGAGGAGAAATGAACGACAATTGTGAATGACACTGGATACAAGTGAGCTTTCAATATGCCTTCTGGAGCCTGGTGCTTTCACCTACCGAGGAAGTAGATTGCTCCATGCGCGACTGATTGCTCGGTTCAGGACGGGAGAATGCATGTACCACCAGTATCGGTCTCCCATCGCCCATAATACGAGTTTTGCCCAGGCGTTCAGCTCGTTATTATTTTCATAAGCTTCCGTGGCTGTAGATATCGTAATGCGCTTAGCTGTCTTTAATATACGTTCCTGGAAGCGCTCGAGCTCTTGCTGTGTACTTTTCAAATCGTCTGAAGTCATAGGCTTCGGTCCAAACGTCTTGTTCAGGAGTTCCCGTGCAAACACTACCCGGGAATAATATCAGTATCCAAACTTGAACTTGCCAATATGATGCGTTCGCTCATCAAGATCGGTAAGCTGACTCACAAGTATCCTCGATTTTGCCACGAGCAAAGATGCTTGCTGGCGAGACCATCGAGTCGGGATCAAGCACCTTTTGAGGCTGACAGCTTCCTTCTCGCAGTTTCTCTTCGTATTGTAACGCAGCCACCGTTCCCAGTAGTTCATCGCGCACCTCACTCAACATCCTGACATCCCAGGAGTCCCGATCGATGAGCGGAGGAAGACCAGATGCCAATGCGACAAGCACATCAATGCGAAAGACATGCCACCAAACCCTCCGCCTTACCTCAGCAGCTGTTGTCGATAAAGATGCCTGGAACAAGGAAGGTTCTCTATTTAGTCCAAGCATTTGCGCCACCCGAACTATGACGCCGACAAAACTAGCGGTGCTTAGCGGTTCTTCCTCACGCATCGATGTGCTCTGAAGGACGATATAAGCAGAGAGCGTCTCGACAGTGGGTAGCCGCGGGAAATTCGAGATCCGAAGTGCTCGAAAAGCCATCCAATATAACTTTAGCATAGCTTCCTCACGTTCATAAGTAGCGCAGTGGAGATCCCAGTCAGACTGAGTGCAAATCACTGTTCCGGCCCAAAGCGCCGCCAATACAAGCGGTGTCGCTGCAGTCGCGTTCTTCTCACTGCTACCTGATTTCAGTTCCCAGTACCGTTCGTATTCGATGCGAAAAGAAGGCTCATGGACGAGTGGGACGATTGCATGATAATTCCAGACGTATGTTTCAAAGAGGAAGTCACAGCAGTGCTTGGCCGGAAGGTTCTGCGCTTCTGGAGAGGATTGCTTCTGGATAAATGCGCGTATAGAAGCAGCTGAGGCCGGAGGAGTCGCAAGCAAAACCCCGGTGAGTGAGCCGCTTCTCCACGGTTGATCGTCCATCTCGGTAAGCGACATTTGACGGTTTAGGCCTCTTAGAAGGAACTCGATCTCATTAGCTTCCTGGCATATGTTGGCCCAAAAGCTCTTGGAAACGTAGCGAGTCTGGCCGCTACCCTGGACATCAAATAAACCCTCGTCATCATCCAGGAATGGGGACGCACGTGATGTCTGGCGTGCTCGCTTTGGAGAAGTTACATGTCCTGAATCTTTAGGGTTTGCCGGGTCTAACTTGGGCGTATCTCGCAGCGAATGCACCATGGCGGTCAAGCTTTCCAGTTTTTCCTCTAAACTTTGAAGACGCTCAGAAGGTATAGCGACGTCTGCGGAAGATGTCCCTCGAGCATTTAGGACGGCTGGTCCGGGAAGATCCGCGGGTATAAACTGGAATTCTCGACCTTCTTCCGTTCCCTCTTCGTACACACAAGTAATTTCCGGAGTACTAGCGCATCGAGCACACGTCGGCCTTGCCTGGTCGCAGCGCACCTTTCTCCTTCTGCATTCTCGGCAGGTGTTGGATGATCGCGGATGGCTACGACCTCGTCCTGTCCCGCTCATATTGCAAGCGAGAGCGTCGGCGGCTCGTACCGCCCTTTGCGAGAAAGAAAGTATGCGGTAAGAAAAGCGATTATTACTCGATGACTATGGCGTTGTTCGGGGATGAGGATGTTTTGGTGTCCGAGGGCTCGCTGACCCGCCGCTGAGCCAGCTGCCTCGCTAGTGAGCCGCCCCTGCCAGCTGATCTGCAGGATATCCACGCCTAGCGCACGCCAACAGCCGTGGATATCTACTAATCTCCACGGGCACTGCTGAGCCTGCTGCTGAGTGCCCGTGTACCGTACTGCCTGTTGGCCGAACTGTTGTGGCTGTATCAAAACGCTGTACAATTCCTGCCCTTTGCAGTATAGCTGCTGAGCGGCTGCTTGCTCTCGTGCCCGCCACCACAATAGCTACTGCAGCAGCATCTGCCACTGCACAACGGCCTAGCTAGATGATGATGGCGTATATAGAGAGAGGAGAGGCCCTTCCTGTAAGTTGCCTGCTAGGCCTATAGAACCAGGACAGGAAGATATGCCGCCAAAAAAACACGACCGCAGCGCTGCAAGCGCGCGGATATTACCATCGCGAACAATACTGAACTACGCGCTAACGCGCAAGAGATTCTGGCCACTATACAGCAGCAACGGCCAGAGAATACGCACCAGGTGTATACTCCAAAGCAACAAGAATTTAAGGTATTTCTTGCCAGGGCCTAGCTAGCTAGCTAGCTAGCCAGCTGCTATACACGCGTTTCCTACACGCGTATATACACGCATTTGCTAACTATATTCCCTAGGAATTCTACACACAGAAGTAGTACTATAACAGTAATATAGTTATAGAGGATAAGCTACTACTATTTTTTATAAAAAATGTAGCTAATAAACCCCTAAAAGCTAAGTTATATAAAATGGGGAGGGATATTAGCACACCCCCTAATCACTCCGCGCACGCCCCCTTTTTCACTCCACGCACACCCCCCCCTCTTGGCGCTTCACCACCTTCTAATTGGCTCGGAGCAACGCGGAGCTTCCTCTGGGCATTCAGCTTTACATCTCTCTGCACGTGATACTATACGCGAGGCCGTACGTGAGCTCGTACGTGAGCTTGTACGTGAGCTCGTACGTGAGCTTGTACGTGAGCTCATATATAAGCTTGTACGTGAGCTCGTACGTAAGGCTATATAAGGCTATACGAATCGGCATAGCTATACAGCCTTTCCGTTCTACGGTGCATTCTTTCCAATTCGTGCAGCCGTATATACAGCCGTACGTGAGCTCATATGTAAGGCCACACGAATCGGAAAGAATGCACTGTAAAATAGAGAGGCTGTATAGTTATGCCGATTTGTATAGCCTCACGTATGAGCTCACGTACGGCTACGTGAATAAGAAAGGCTACACGTGCGAATGCACGTGAGAATAGAGCTCCGGGCGAAGCTCCGAGCCGCTCCAGCCAATCAGAAGATCAGACGAGAGGAGGGGTGTGCGTGGAATGAAGTGTGCGTGGAATGAAAAAGGGGGTGTGCGCGGAGTGATTAGGGGGTGTGCCAATATCCCTCCCCTAGTGTTTTCTCGATAACAGACAAGCAAGCTTGCGTCACCAGAAAAAGGATTTTACTCTGTCACAAAACCTAGGAACAGTAAATGCCTGCACCATCCTTAGAGGTTTTCTCTTCACCCCAGCTATTCTAGCCTTCCTGATTTCCCTGTAGTTGGGAGGCACAAGTATTGGTGGCTAAAAGCATATTATCCCAACAGTCTCTTCAGCCAGGCACACGTCCTTCACGGAAGTTGAATATCCATACACCAATTGCAAACTTCCTTCACCGTGGTCTTCGCCTTTTCCTCTGTATGTCCTATAATCCGCTCGGCATCGGACTCCCATGTGATCTCTGTAAAATAGGGGTCTTTCTCCGCAAATTCACCATCTTCGTCCAACTCAGTGACCAATTTCACTTCCACCATCTTGAAGCCAGTCCAACTACGATACATGTGCAATATGGCGTTGCCTTGAGCATCCGGCCCGTCGGCGTACACGAACCATTTATCCTCCATGGCAGTTGGCTGGAAGCCGTTGAGCAATTTGGGGAGGTCGGCTCGTGGAATTGACTGGTTCCATTTTGAGGTGATCGGCTTTTCAAATGGATGCGTTTCCCAGTTTGAGGCAGTAACACGTTCGGTCGCTGGTTTCCCTCTTTGGCCGAATTCTGACCAGTGTCGAATGGCATTGAACTCATCAGAGTTGAGGTTGCTCATGTTGAGTAAGGGTTGGCAGGTGCATTTTTCCAAAGAAAATGTTGGAAAAAAGTTGAGAATGTTGTTGGCTGATGCCTATTCAAAAGCTAGCGAGTTTGTTTCCCATATATATAGTCAGTCGAATGATCACGCGGCTGACACCCCACTTTGTGGCTGTGCTAATAGGGCACGGCTCAGCCCACAACGCACTAGCTGAGTCACGTGGATGCCGAGCTTTTGCCAATAAAAGGCTGGTTCTACCTAGGCATACTTTGTGGTAAGTAATATTAGTACCCCGCCACCTGCAGTAATTAACTCCTTACTATTACACCAACCTCAAGGCCCTTTCTATAGACTTAACTCGTTGTCTTCCGTCGACATTGGAGGCTAATCCGTCTAGGAACATGCCTATCTGTAAATTTTGCAAGGATCTTGATCTTTTTCAATTGACTCTTTCTCTCCCTAACCTGAATGCTGGTTCAAGAAATGGTTGCGCCGCTTGTAGCCTACTGCTAGCTGGTATTAAGCGCTTCATTAAGGTTAATAGTATCTCCACGATCTAAATTTATGTCGATCTTGCTCTCTATGCCAAGATTCATACAAACGGCTCTAACGTAGTCGGCGGGGCGAGTGGGCCACCTCATCAAATCGCGATCACAAAATCAGGAATTACTCGACAACGAACAATTGTATTGTATATAGCTATCTACTAGCTAGTTGCCTGCCGTCTAGGGCACGTACGTGCATTGTGTTCTAGTGAACTGCACATGCTGCACTTAGGTGGTGCTCGTTGCCGTGGGCCGCTGCCTCTGCTACCACCTCTGCTGCCACCTCCTGGGCAGTAGATGCACGAGAGGCCCCTTCTGCGGCTGATAGCACCCCTCCCCTAGCTATATACGTGCGCTTCTGTGCCTTCTTCCTTTTCTAGCGCTGGTTTTCCATCTGTAGCCTCTCAACTTCGTTGGCAAGTAGGGTAACCTTTAATATCGCCATTTCGTACCCCTTAGCAAGCTGGCCAAGGGCTCGTTCTGTTGGACTTGGTGGGCTATGCGTACGACGCTTGAGATAGCTCCTTACGAAGGCCGTCTGCTGCTGTAGCTCATGGATATTGTGTGGTGTTTCGGCTGCCCAAGGTGCATTTGATGGTGGACGGGCCGGTGGCGGTGGTGTCTGATATTCGGCATGCAGCTGTGCCAGCACATGATCTGGATTGTATGGAACCAAACCAATGGCTGCAAAACCTGCCTGTATATTGGATTCATGCAGAGCTGTTTGCCTGGCCTGCCTGTACAACGGTAGGAATTCGTGTTTATCAATGTGATTGACGCTGCTGGCTATTATCTGTTCAACGCCGCATCCGTAGGCCTGCTTCAGCGCCGAGAAACAGCCTACATCTAGGGGCTGGAGTAGATGCGATGAATGCGCAGGCATACAGAGGACGACTATCTGATGATCCAGGCAGATCTGATCGAATTCGGGATTGACGTGGCTGCCGTGACCATCTAGCACTAGCAGCCGATGCGTGCCAACAGTGCGATCCTTTGTATACTTCAGATCAGCATTACATTCCCGAAGCGCAGAGCAACAATGCCAGTCACATCCAAGCTCGTCACGGCAGCGCCCTCAAACGCTCGTGCCGCAACCACTTCTCCGAGTAGCCCAAGCCAACCGCTTTCTCGCCATGGGGAATCAGAGCAGCTTGCTGCCTTTGAATTGGTTGCACTCTTCAAGGATATGCTGAAGATATCACAAGCGGCGCAGGAAGTACCGCCTCCTTCTGAGGTTCAAGTGATTGAAGAGAAAAAGCA
This sequence comes from Mytilinidion resinicola, assembly GCF_010093595.1. Lineage (NCBI taxonomy): Eukaryota > Fungi > Ascomycota > Dothideomycetes > Mytilinidiales > Mytilinidiaceae > Mytilinidion > Mytilinidion resinicola. The sequence goes on from NW_022985443.1 coordinate 122,097, forward strand.
ACCTAGAACCAGAGCTTCCAAGGTTGAGTTCAAGCTAGTGAATGAGATGTATGCCCCCAAAACTGAAATAAAATGTGTACAAGCTAACAAAGTCCCTTGTACAGCTGGGACACTTGAAAGGAATGAGCTTAACGTCTTTCAGAGGATTGGGAATATTCATTTTGGAAATAGAGAGATGGGCGTTCAGCTTATTATCTGAAGTTAATAGACTCCTAAGATGTCCTCAGCAGCCTGTAAGACTTGATGGGAAAAGGAAATCGAGATGGACGGACTAAGGACATTAATCTGAGGACGAGATTTGGAGAGTTTACGCGAATGTGATGATTGCAACATTCCATTACGTCAAAGCCGGCTCGCGAGATTAGAAGGACTGTGCTTTTAGAAGAATATTCTGCAAACACTGGCAATAGCAACAAGACCGACAGGGCCCTTAGTCCTGATTGAATGGCCAAAGCCAGTCGCAATTGGTAGGCTTGGGACGGTCGGGCTCATTGCAAGGACTAGTGGTATTTCGATATTGTGACAGGAACACACGACTGGCTTCGGGTATATCTTGAGGAGTTTCAGACATGTTGATCTTTGACTACGAGTACCACAAGTCCCGGCGATCGAGCCGACACAGACAATAAGAGAAGATGCCATAAAGGCATCACTCTCGTCGCTTGAAGCTTTGGAGCGTTGATTCTCGCGCTCACCTCTTTCTGCTTCGCTTTCAGCTCGGCCACGCCGCTTTCCGCTGCCTCTGTACAAACCCTCTACGAGCTTCCCGAGCGTCACCTTCTTGGCACCAGCTAAGACGGATTTGGGAAGGGGTGAAATGAAATGCAAGCCCGTTCGATGCTGTTCGCGGCCCATAGCCTATCTTCAATGTCGCTCTTATCACCATGCTTCCATCGTAGTCGTTCTTCCAGGGCGGGGCCGATGTCGTGGATGGGAGGCATACGATCGAATATTGACTTTTCAAGGTCGAGACGCGAGACAACATTATTGGATAAGGTGGTTGTTCTATCGGAGGCATCGTGGGCGGGTTCGTCACTTGGCCTGGCATTCGTTAGACGGCGATGGACCGAGATGATGACGGAAAGGAACCTACCCGACTATCTTTGCCTACACTTCTTGCTCTGCGTGTTCTATTTGCGCATTTTCGAAGGCGCTCTGATCCTTCCTTAACTCATTGTGAGCCTGTTCCAGGACGCGGAGTTTCTGTAACAATACCTCTACCGTCTGCCTCAGCGCGAAGCCCTCTTTCGAAAGTGCTGCAAGACCCTACAGGTAGTGGTTGTGGTCCCTGATAGGCTATTACAACTCGTCCTTGAGGATATTGCCTTAGTGAAATTGATTCCTCCCTGGCTGGCATCTTGATTGAATGTGGGAGTAGCGGCGGCTGAGACGGATCCTGCGCGTCAAAACGTGCGTACGAGACGTTCCGTCTGGTGCTGTATGCCATTGGCATTTCATCGAGTTAATTAACATTAGCATGGAGAGCTGGGAATAAGTCCCAGTTGATGCGGCGCAGTTGTGTTGCCTCGCTGAAGCTACGCAGGCAGAGGCCGCCGCGACTGACACATCACGTGATATGGACATGGTATGGTTCTGCCGACAGATGAGAGTGCTGCCTCAATTAACTATCTGTCATCATACTTCTCATATTTCAACCCCAAAGACGTGGGATTTCTCCCATGAGACTCATAAAATACGTACGTAAAGTTCCCTTTCATGAGCTAGACACGTGCTGTCTTCTGATCCACTTCAGCTTATTTATCATCACGACGCCGCCATCAAGTCCCCGACGTGCACTCCTCGTCAATTTTGCATCTTCTGGAATCCAGAACCATCAACCGGACTGCCTTTGCTGCTACTTGAATCAATCGAAATGCTGGGGAGGCCCTTTTTCTTGCTGGAAGCAAGAACATCCAAATCTAGATACCAACATCTGCGAACCCAGCATGGACAACGCTTTGTAAAGCGCTGGCATAGCTTCCGAAGCCGGGATCTCGAGATTTCAATGCCCAGCTTCCCTGCTGCCTCTGATTACCACTACTGTGACGAGAATGGACCACAAAAAGCTGCCAAATGAACTCCTTGCCGAAATTTTCTCCTACACACACGACTCTCCAACTTTAAAGAACATTGCGGCTTCTTCGCGCATATTCCGGGCCCTCGCAACGCCAATTCTGTATTCTTACTTCTCGGGCCACACCAGCCAGAAGAACAATGCGCCAAGGAAGTTGTTCCAATTCGTCCGGTCCATCGTGAACAACCCGCCCCTTGTACAACATGTGAAGCATGTTGACTTGGTAGTCGGACCGTGCGAGCATTATGATTGCCAGTCAGACGGTGGCATGCCTTCTTCCAACCTGGGGCCGAAATTTATGATGTCCTCCTCCTTCGTAAAATACACTCCCTATATTTCACTCCAGATTACCCTCTCCTACGTATACAGCACGCAGACCCAGAGCCTAGCGCACTAGGATCAACACAGCGGTTAGCTAGGACCCTATACGGCCCTCTAACAGCAGCTTACGAAGTAATTTTCCACTAGCTAAGACACGAGGTGTTCCGCTTGGGGTCATGCTTCTATGCCTTCTGTCGAACCTCGAGGATCTGTGTGTCTCTCTTTTCGATCATTCCGAATTCTCAGCCACATTATTCTGCCTCCCGTCTCAACGCGTGGCTTCCCTCGCCAACGTTCGGAAAATACGATGGGAAAGCCGGAGCGATGACTTTCAAGACGTGCCCACCGCGACACTTTTTCAATGGCTATGTCTTCCATCTCTGGACAGCTATTCAGCCCTTGGTGTCGACTTCATTGGTGGTCATTTTCCATGGGATCAAACTTTCACGCTTACGTCACTTGAACTCATCGGCGCCCGCATTGTTGACATTTATTTTGAGTACTTCGACGCAGTGCTAGAAAGATGTACGATGCTGAAAGCATTCGCCTTTGTTGCTGGCCCTCGACTGCAATACCATGGCTTTGTAAGTCCTGGAAACATCATCAAACTCCTGAGTACGCTCGTCAGCGGTACTTTGGAACGCCTAAGGCTCGAATTCGGCATGGCATCAGAATACTATGCCTACACAGACCTCATCAACTCATCTGCAGACAATCTGACTCGGTTAGAGCACCTCAAAGTTTTGAGCATTGATGTACAGCCCGTTCTTGGCTCGGATGCGCATGGTGCGTCTGTGGACATCGAGAAAGTCTTCCCACGAAATATTTCCGACCTCTCACTCTACTTGTGCGGATTGAGTACACAGCAAGAAATCGATGACCTGACATATTCAGGCATTCGGCAAATTTGCCCGGACTTGAAGGTCCTGAGAATCGACATGGTCAAGATACTTCTTCATCCCTGCGTACTTAGAGTCTCCGGAGGGGACTTCCGTTCAATCGGTTTAGATTTCCAGTACGATCTCACAGAGAGATACCGGGGAGAGGGAGATGATGAAGGACATGTGCTCTATCAGAAGTTAGACTCATAGCTCATAGCATCATCTCTTCGAGATCCACGCCGTACCTGCAGAATCTTCTACGCAGTTTTCAAGCAATCGATATTTTCTTCAATACAGCTATCATGGCAACGGCCGCGACAGGCCAATCAACTACCTCCTACCCCAGAATCAACGCGTCTACCTACGACCCACCCTAGTATATAGCTTGCTATAGCAATGATATAAATCGAAAACAACAGGCTATTCACCACAAGGCGACGATCTCGATACGAGAATGAGCGGCTTTGCAATTGTAATGTAAAGTCTAGCAATTCCAAGGGGAAAGCCCCGGACTCTAGGAGGGAGAGCACGACCTGGGCAGTCTAACGGTCGAAGAGGTCTAGGCCGACATCGATTCAAACATCAAGAGCAGAGAGCGAAAGCGATGCCGCGGAAGAATTTTGAAGTTGAGCTGGCCGACGCGGATCACAAACCACGTGATTCAATGGTTACGACGCAACAGATAGAAAATGCCACGCTTGCACATCTATATAATGCTCCTAGGTGCTGCAATACTCTGAACTATAGTGGGTTCATTGGAGAGCATTGGGTGTATCCCGGCGTCAATGGCCGTCTTTCCTCGCTGGTTGATACTTACCGCTTAGGGGCTTGCTCAAGAAGATCAAGCATATCGGCGTCTTCTACGGCAACGCAGGCAGAAAGGATGGCATCATGCCAGGCAGCACATCTGACGACATGGTCCATCTTCTGTCCGAGCTCGAGGATCTGGCAACGTTCACCGTGGAGTTCACCGGAAATGTCAAGGAACTCGAGCGTTGCCATAATGGGAAGATGTCGCTGGTGTTCTTTGGCGACTTGCTCGTGCAGTTCGAGATGGACGAGAAGGACGCGGACGCAGATTTCACGTGGAGGCGACCAAGAGTCGTGATCTGCAAGTCGGCACAAGACTAACACTTTGTCAATGCACATCCTGGTCGGATTTGTTACAAGTGATGAAGATACTTCTGGTCTCAGTGAGGTGGGTCTCGGTGAGGTGGGAGTCGTGTACTCTTCTATCGAGCAGGCTGTTCTAGTGCCGTTTAAAGGCAAGTTTTGATTCGAAATGACGGGAACTGTCTTGAAGTCCAGTCTTGTCAGGGTATCCAACTAGGCCCCGAAACGCTTTGGGTGAAGATGTGTTCTTCGTGGTCGAGCTAGACTACAGCTTGATGCCACCATAGGACGGCAGTCATAATTTCGCTAGTAACTAAGTTTATTCAATTCGCCTGTGAACACAGATAGTAAGAGAAGGGTGGATGTAAGGAGGCCGACGTCCTCCTACTGTACCTGTCCAGACTGCCCTTTTGGCCGTCCACTACTCCGCGCCAGTGCTTTCCCTTCCCAAGGCACTTTAGGCCCATACATCACCGATGAAAGAAGCGCCAAGTACAGGTTAGTTGCTTAGCTTACAGATTAGCTTAAGTAATTACTGTGGACGCTAAATTGCGAAGGAAGATATTAATAGTCCACAAGTTTAGCCACAGGGAAATCACAGGGTTTGAATTGTGCTCTTGCTCGCTCGACACCACCGTCAGGGGCGGTCTAGTTGCCAGGTAGCCAATGAGTCAAAAGGCAGGTCAGTTCTCATGCTGCCAAATGCCCTCGGCGGTGCCCTTACATCAGACAATCGTAGCAACATCCCTTTGCTCTGAGAGCTTCAAGGTAGCGTTTGAAATTTCTTCTTCAAGGACACACACAAAGTGGGAAGCTCGATGAAAAAAGAGGATCCAGCAAGCATGAAAGCCTGAGGCGTTGTGGGTCGGACAACGTTAACCATAAAATTTGAAAGAAAATCGCGATCTCTCACCAGAGATATGGCGCATGCACCATATTATAGCTCAGACGATCATAGGCCTAGCTTTGTGATCAGAGTATGATTTAGAAATTCCACTATCCACCACAGAGTCCCCGAAACGCTGGACACAGAAACTTGGAATTTGCCGTGAGCAACGAGGGAGTGCCGGCAGACCAATCAAATCGGACGACTCAGCTTTCCCCATAAAGAGATGGGCAAATCAACCAAGTGGCAGACCTAGAAAGTTGCATGAAGAGACGAACCGAGCGCAACGCTCGGTGTCTGTGTATAAGCAGCAAGAGGGATTGCTGGCATAGCAGACGATGCTACTCTAGGTTTCGAGGCTCCTGGATACCATATCGCTCGCGAACGGGTTTCGACACGTCACTCGTACTACCCCCGCCGTCCCTCACTTCCTACCCAAGGCTACTTTCCCGCAATATGTCACCATTGCTTTGGTCAAACTTGAAAGCTTGTCGCAGTACCCTCGGAGTTGCGCCAGGTGAAAGGCGCCCAGAATGCGTGACCGGCGCGATGGAGTACTCTGCCTGCCGCTCGAGTTCGGTGTTCGAGTGCATTCTGGGGACAGTGGTGCACTAATCCTCCCAAGTCGGGAGCGTTCATGCATTGGCCAAAACCCATATTCGAATGTGTGAGTCGGACATATTTCCCGTGTCTTGTTTGAAGCTGACAGGCGGAGAAGCTCGTATCGTGGGTAGGTATCTCGACCGATCCGAAGTTCGCGGCGGGCATCTGTCGTGAAGTTCAGCGTGGGCGCGCGCCGTTGCGTTGCGGATGAAGAAGAGAAGATGAAGCGAGGAGCACGCAGTTGATGATGCCGTAGCAGAAGCGATTGGCGCTAGTGCTTAAGTGGATTACACGTGATAGACCCAGTGAATTGAATCTCCAAGCCGGCCCTAGTTCACTCTCACCTTCGACTTCATTATAAGCCCTCCTCTGAAGCTGGTTGAACCTCCAAGGGTCGTTCAAGGACTATCGTTTCCCTACCGCCAGCCAGAAGTTGCCCTCGGGCGCTCACATAGCGGTCACTCGTCGACACCAGCCAAGCCTCGCCAGTCAAACGACGAGTCCAACCTGCTAAATCCGCTGCTCCAACCTCAACAACTTCACTCGACTACCTCATGCATCATCTCTATATCTCACCTCGCCACAGCCTTGAATTATTCTCAAGATGCTGAATTCGAAGGCCACCGACCAGGGACCAACCTCAACAGCTCCCCACGATGGTGCCACCGCGCCATCCCCGGAAGCAGAAGTGAGCTACACTACCGACCAACACTCCCCCAGCTCCGATTCCTCCTTCCCCCAGTTCCCTCGTCTTCCAAAGGAACTACGCCTTAGCATCTGGCGCATGGCAACGACATCGCACGAGCTGTCGACACCCCCCCGCTGGATAACCCTCACCCACCATACCGAGATGGACCCGACCTCGAGGCTGACGGAGCCCGTCCGTCCGGCGGCTATCACCGTATCCCCATGGGATCCCAGCACGCTGAATGCCAGCTACGAAGCGCGAGGCGAAACACTGAAGCTACTCCGCCGCAAATCGCAGATCCTATCCCTCCATATAGCCGGCAACGTACCGCCGCTGGAAGTCCCGTTTGACTACGAGAAGGACGTCTTGTACCTGGCTGGCGAGGGGGCTACGCGTCGAGCAGATGCAGCTCAGATCATGAAGTTCTGGTCAACATCATCTGTCATCCCAAAAGAACAGCGAGAGCGGGTCCGCCATCTGGCGGTCGGATACGCAGACAATGCGGGCTTAACGGAGCAGGCAAGAAGAAATGAATTCTGCAACGGCCTGGCAGAGTTCACGGGTCTGGAATCGCTGACTATTGTTACGAACGGCCGCTGGCAGGGTATCCGAAAGTGGATCTACAGTTTCGAAAACACGCATGGCGCATGTCCCGGGGTGCTTTTCCGAAGCATCCTCGCTGAGGTGCAGCGGACTCTCCCAAATTTCCCATGGTTCGCAAACTTCAGCTACGTGGAGGACCACAGGGGTTTTCCGAGTGAAGATGAGTCGGATGGAGAGTCTACAGATTACGGTGAAGAGGATGATTTCTACGACGATGGCTATTGAGATAATTCGGATGGTTCGGAAGCTAAATAGGGGTAGGCCGTTGGAAAATCATACTGATCGGACTTGCTTCGTCGAGGTTGCGTTACGGATCCAAGGTCGGGTAGGGGATATCAAAACATAAGCTTACAGTCCGGCCACTCTTTGCAATTGCTTGGGACGCCCCGTTACGCTTTGAACTCCAAATGCGACGTAAAGATCAACACAGTGAATATGCCCTTTTGACTAATTGGAGACATGTTAGCTAAGACGCTCCTTACACTGGTGTTGAGAGAGCAAGAGTGGAGCTGGACTAGTGTTATATCCGTGTGCTCAGATTTATGACATAGTACTTGTACTTCTTGAATGGATCGGGAGAGTCTCGAAGCTATAAGCATGAATGAGCCAGCACAGACTCAAGCATCCTTCGAATATGTTATCCAACCAAATAGAAGCGCAGTGGTGTATATATGCATTTCTCGCGATGTCCAGCCAAATTATGCTCTTCATTCGCAGTACCTATTCCCAAGGCTCAATGCCAGGCTGAGTAAATCGCAACACCGTAGTGATAAATCGGTCTTTAGACAGCCTTCAAAGTCATCTGCCCGAGCACACAAGCATGATTTAACGTAATGCTTACAGTCAAGATTTCCCCAGAACGTCATCGGTGCTCTACTAGGTAGATGGCATTCACCCACGCATTATTTGTCGAGGAAATTTGCGGCGTGGTCTTTCCGACTGCCTCTATAAATCTCTCGCCGGGAAGGTAACCGCACGAAGCTTCTCCGTCAATCAGCACATACTAACGTGGCCATTCGCAGCCTGCCTCGACTGCTGTTCAGTAAGTTCCTTCCACTATATAGCAGAAAGGTAGCTCACATGGAGGCTCCTAGATACGGTCACTCCACCTCCGAAATCCCAGATTTCTTTCCATCCAACCCAATCTACAGTGCCGCATCACTGCAACGATGCCGAGCTGGAAGAGGAAGAAGTACCGCCGGAACAAGAAGCTCCGGGCTCGGGCTGCCGATACACAGCCCTCCGGTTCAGAAGTGGAGAAGCATGTTTCTCCGGGGCATCCTCCCAGTCCTCCACCAGCACTCCCAAACTTCCAAGTCCTGCCAACCGAGCTGCGCTTCGACATCTGGTGCCGTGTAGCCTCGCCTCCGAAGTGGCAACCCATTCGCCGCTGGATAGCTCTCACTTACCACGTTGAGTACGAAACGCACGACTCGGTCAAAGTTACCCGTCCTGAGACCATCACCGTGAGGCCTGGCCAACCAGACAATCTCTTCGTCAACACGGAAGCGCGCGATGAGACTGAGAGGTTCTTCAGAGATGAGAAGCGTCTCCTCACCGTGGCAATGTCAGACAAAGATCCTCCGAGACAGATTCACTTCAACTACGACTGCGATATCCTATACCTCCCCGGCGAGAACGCCGTAGCTACATCGAACGCCGCAGAGACCATGGCCTTTTGGAGTACCTCCTTCGCTATTCCCGTCGAGCAGCGTGACCGCATCCGCCACCTAGCTATTGGATACTTCAACGAAAAGAGCCTAAGCGTCCAGCATGCTAGACTAGCGTTCTGCGAGGGGCTGCGGAAACTCGGGCACTTGAAATCATTGAGAATGGTCATGAAGAAGATTGCTAGAGGCCCCATGCCGACGGTGTTCGAGCGGGAGCACGGAGGTCAGCCTGAGCTGTTCTTTCGTAGGATGGTCGAGGACTTCCGGCAGAAACATCAAGAGTTCTCTAAAGTGAGGGTTATGGTATGCCATGAGGGCAGTCAGGGGCGGACTGGCCAGGGAGCTCGGCGAAGGACAATTCTTGATCGAGAGTCCGAGGATGAGGTAGGTGGAGATTGAGGGCCCATGAGAGAGGGTTAGGATGGGTATTATACAGATAGCATGTTATGCGTATGATGGTTACTTCAACTACCGAGACTCTTAGACCACAGATCTCACACCACTTTGGGGGTTTCCGTATGCTGCATGTATCCTAATCCAAGCTATTAGGCTTGAACAATACTTCTGCCTAGCTGACATAGGCAGTCCTGAGCCTCGTTCGGATGTAGATACGGAATCAACTACTTCGGAGTTAAGACCCCAATATTTCAGGTGACCAAAGATTTCATTGTCACAGAAAATGCGGAGATGCTCTAACGTGACGGTTCACAGCCAGTAAGTCTAAAGTGTGATGAGAGTCATGATAGTGCAATGATCGACGCGATGAAGAAGGTAAAGTGGGGACTGAGGTAGGAGCTTCGAAGGTAACGATCACCATCATATGAATTTGAAGATCTTCAGCAAATGTCTAGCGAGGCAGAGATGATCGAGGAACAGAGACAGTGATAACTGAAATGTGTGTGCTTAGGTGCAAATCAGAATCAAAGAGATGAGAGCTAGAAGATTGAAAGTACACAGAGAAGTTGAAAGCATAGGACAAGTTCTTCTTCAAGTTCCCACGACAAGGCGAGAGGCTCAATGAAAAGAGGGAGGATCCAACGAGCATGCAAGCCCGTGGCGCTGAGACAGCGTTAACCAAATCAGCAATCAACAACACACAATCGGACACTTCCACTACCGCCTTGGAGCATCTTCTCGAAATCGGATGCTAGCAGAACAGAGCTGGAGGGCACTGTACTGGGTATGAGGCTCCTGGACGTTGTACAGCCGGTGAAGTTCCAATGCATCGGCGGGACCGATGTGGACACTCAAGCGATCTTTCCACTAGAGACCGACTTCAGGCCGCCAGAGCCCCTCCGTAATGGAGAACTGGCTAAGCCCTCCGTTCCCGGTTGGCGTACAACACCCACTGCTTCAACTCACTGTCGACAAATGAGCGCAGTACCCTCGGAGTTGCGAAGCCAGAGCTCCCCTGCTGGAGGGATATGGGTAGCGCCATGGAACATGGAGCTAAGTACCCACAGGTTTGGGACTGTTCTGCCGATACTCCCCCACCCCATGTTCCATTAGTAGTGGTGCATGACTGCGTGCCTCTCATCCAAGTGGCGCATGCATATGGCCGAAGCCCATGTCCGACGATGTGAGTTGGATAAAAAAGGGGTTTGCAAGTCTTGTTTGAAGCTGACTTGCAGAGAAGCTCGTAAAATATTTAGGTATTGCGACCATGAGTGATGTACAGGCACCGGGCATCTATCAAAGACAGCGTTGGCTCGCGATGTCGTGTTGCGCATGGAAAAAGAAAAGGTGGTTCTGTGGGAGAGGGAGGTTAAATACCCTACGAGAGATCCAAAAAAGCGCTGATTCAGCAAGCATGTGGTGGGCACGTGCAGCGATCTACCTCTAGTAGTGAGTACGAGAACAGGATAGATTCGAATCACGTGATAACATTCCTCAGCCCGTGATGCCTCGTCGATCTTTTGCGCGCTGGAAGCGCGAGATTATTTAGGACCTAAGTCACGTGCATACGAAGTACAGGTAGGCACGGAGAGAGTGGCCAGAAAGCAATGGAAGAAATCCAGACCACTTGCTTACCAGCGTATCATTTGGATCATACCCAAAATGGTCCATTGATGCGGTACGCGTGGTATCAATATCTCGCACTGCTACTTCGCTTTTTCAAGCCACTCCAGAATTCTCAGTGACGCCACGCGAGGCACTCCCTTATATCTCTCACCATCATAAGTCTCATCAATAGCCTTTGCAAGCCGCTGCGCCTTCGCAATGACGACCCTCTTCGCCTTAGCCCAATGCTCCCTCTCGATGAAGGCATCCGCCTCGCCCTCCAGCTCTCGCCGCTTGTTCCGCACGGCGGGATCGTCAGCCTTTTCCGCAACGCACAGGGCGCAGTCACATTCGAAACCCCAGGTAGTCATCAAGTTCGACTGCCTTGCATCATAGTCGCTCGACCAATCGTAGCTGATGAAGATCTCTTCGCCGGCGGGGATAGGTCGAGTGGCGCGAAGAACTATCAGGTCGCCGATGAACTCCTTCTCCGCATTGGCGGCAATGCAAGAGTGGTTGGCGTAAGCGGTCCAAATCCAGATACCGGTACTCGCGTTGCTAGCGTCTTCCTCGCCATACTGGCTACCCAGGCCAAAGCCGTTGCGGGAGACAATGTCGTGGACTCGCAAGGTATCGATGACTGGGCCATCTTCAGTCATCGATACATTTTTGCCGTCGCCTTGGTACTCGCCGCGAAGATCCATGAACTTTTCGATCTGGGAGGGATTGCTGAGAAGCTTTTGTATGACCGCCAAGCCTAATCCGACAGGTGACACTCTGATCCGCTCGTCTCGTACGTCGTAGGTCATGGCCGTCAGAGTGTTGCCTTCATGACCGTAGACCACACAGAAAGCCTTTTCGCACATGATGACCTCCCCGGTAGCTAGTCCACGAGCTGCAAACAGGCCACGCCCTCGTCCTGGACTCTCTTTCACCGTGGTATTGCTGGTGAAAGTTGCTGCATCAACCCGCGGACGCGCTCGAGACAGGTTGGCTCTGAGCTTCTTGAAATCATATCTTCCTGTCTCTTGCTCGCGGAGCCGCATCTCGATTTTTCGGAGATAGGCCCTTGCGTCTCTGTCACTAGGCGTGAGCTTCTGTTGCTCACCAAAGAAACTTTTCGCCTCTTCATATTCGCCGAGATTGTAAGCAGCACAGCCGGCACGGAAATAAGCCTTGGTGTCGAGATCTTTGGATCGCTGGTCGTCTCTGCCAGTGAGAGAGGCTTTCGCATCAGTCTTTGCTTCGTCTAGTTGACTCAGAAGGAGGTTAACGTGAGCGCGATTGCGAGAAATGTCCCGAGTTAGGTCGGGATTACTGTTAGATAGAACTTCTTGCCGAGCAACTTTCAGACCTTCAGTGTATTTGGCGTGAGCTAGCGGTAGATCCTGTTGTTTGAGCGCGGCATTGCCCTTGTCTTTGCATGTTCTCGCGATCTTCTCTACTGCAGCTGCGTCCTCAGCCTGGCTAATTACTTCATTGCCCAAGATTAGACTCCCGTTATCCACCTCATCCCTACAGATGATGAGATCGGAAGGATGGTCGATCCGAAGTGTAGGCTCGCCTTGATTTGTGAGAGTGAAATAAGGTTCCTTAATGATATAAAGAGAGGCGGACTCCAGGACGTCTTCGCCGTGTCTTGACTTGTGCAGGCACATCTCTAAGCGCTCTGTCTCGTGTTCCGCTTCGTCCTGCACCATGGTCCACGACCTTGCCGCAAGGATGACTACTGGACAGCGGCGCGGACGTTTCACAGTAAGGCGACGGCCACAATGATGAGTATCCATTTGAAGATCGGCCAGTTTCATAGGCTGTAAATCCTGGAGCGGGATGATGCATGGTGGATAGGGCTGCCCGACGCCAAGCGCTGGTAATGTCTGTCCTTTACCTACTGGCTGGGTCAGGTCGGGGTCCGCTGCGCCGCCCATATCTAACATGAGAGACGCGCCAGTAGCTTGCTGGATAGCTGATATCGAGTCCCTCGGTTCCCGCGCACTGCCAGCAAGTTCGGAACATTTCTTCAACCTGGCTTTAACCGTATTCTGGATGCGATCCGCCTCTTTCTCTGTCAAGAATATCGTATTTCCGTCGTTCTGAGGTGCCATTGTAAGCTATGGAAACTCACGGCAAGCGCAAGCGCACAATCATGTGGTGTTGAAGAGACTGCGTGAGTCAAAGCAAAGGAAAAAAGACGAGGGTGCCAAGACTAGCCTACCCAGAATTGGAAATGTCACCCTGACGCCAGCTTACCTATATCCAACAAGCTGCGCACATATACTTCGCTCAAAAGGCGACCGGTAAGATCAAGATAAAAAAAGCTAGTGTGAGTGTGTGCGAAAAGCATTTGCTAGCTATAGAAGACTATGCTGAGGTCTGTAGCACAAGTCATGTGACTATCGACTTCATGTCACATGACTCAATACTAAAAGGGATTAGCATAGCGAACAGCCGATTGGATGGACATGCTCGACCCCAGAGCATTCTTTTCGGGATTTATCTATGTAGGTGTGGTATCACGAATGTGTGCACCCGAACTCCATCTAGTACAGGTGTATAAATTCATCAGTGTGGCTAGACTTGTTGTACCTCGTATCTTTATTACGGTCTATCGGAAGTATACCAGAATAGCACGATAGGCCTTGTCCTGATGATCGTAATCGTCCTTCATACTATTCCTCCACACTTCGCCTCCACGCTCTCTCTTCATTCATGCTCTTGGTTGAAGTTACCTGAGCAATGTCCATTGCCATGACCCTTCATCCCGTCTCCGGCATCTTATTGTTCTTCCTAGTATCAACCCATCCCATCCCCGGTGCACAGAGCAAACCCCCAAGGCAGCAAGCAATGAGCATATAGAAGACCTTATCCACACTGTTCGCAAACGCCAGCAACACGCCGCCTAACTCAGGGCTTCCCTTTGGGACAAGGGCGCGCACGGCGCTGGGGCTCGCTCCGGCAGCGAGAGCGGCCTTTGGTGAGACCGAAGGCGCGTGCGCCCTGATTTCCGAAGCTAGACTCTGCGTGAAGATCACGTTGGCAACCTCGATGAAAACGGCGCCCGCGAAGTTCTGGCAGAAGATCAGGAAGGCAAGGGCGACGGGTAGCTTCTGCGGTGGCAGCGCGTTCTGGACTGCGATGAGGCCCTATAGCCAGGTGTTAGATTCGGTCCAGATGAGGAGATTGGCGAATTTGACTTCACCGTCTGCATCCCGATCCCTCGACCGCCTCCTAGGACGATCTGGTACCCTATCCACATACCAGTCTTGGTCGAAGGCGAAAACATCGACACAAGGCCATTTCCGACTGCGCTGATTGCACTCCCGACCGCAGCGAACGGGAGATAAAATCCAACTTTCTGAATGAGAAAACCGGACAGTATCACCGTCGCCATCTGACTGAGAATACTTGGTAGCGTATTCACTCCGCTCATTGCTGGCTTATATCCGAGGACGCCCTGGAAATAGATCGGTATGTATTGGCCAGCCACGAGTAGTGACACTACTAGCGCCGCTCCATTTAGCGCGCTGCACCAGACAATACGTTGCTTGACGATCGAAAAGGGTATCATAGCTCGATCGCCAGTGTGCCTTTCCCAGCATAAGAAGATGATAGCGGTTGCTGCAGCGCCACAGAACAAGCCTATGACCGTGCTACTATTCCATGCGTAATTGGTTGCGCCGAGCTGAAGGGCTAGGAGGAACATGATGGCGGCGGGTGCAAAGAGGGCGAATCCGGGGAGGTCAAGCTCGGGGATTGTTTCGCGCACGACAGAGAGTGTGAACGGTTTTTTGGAGGTCAGTTCAGGAACCTTTACGAGGGTGAGGAAGATGCAAGCTACAGCGCCGATGGGAAGATTGATGTAGAAGCCTACGATATGTGAGCGTTGTGGTTTCAGCCTCGATTGAAAGTTGCACCTACACCATCGCCATGATGCGTACTCAGTGAGAAGACCCCCTACCAGCGGTCCACATACAGTGCCAACTTGGATGGCTACCGCTACGTTAGCAAGATCATTCCAGTCCGAGAACAAGGATTGGGAAACTTACTTCCGAGATATATGCCAGTGTAGACTACATGTCCCCGTTACTCGTCAAAGTGATGCAATAGAAGATCATAACCGTTACATGGACTCACGAGGTCGTTTAGCCAACGGCACAGCACCCGCAATTATCGTCATGCCCCCGTTCAAGAGCCCCGAGCCTCCCAGACCAGCAATCGCCCTTCCGCCGATGAGCATGGATGAGGAGCTCGCGAGTCCACAAACCAGAGATCCCAGTTCGAAGATGGTGAAGAAAACGAGATAGGCCCACTTCCCACGTTTAGCACGCTGTTTTACTGCTCCAGTCCCGAGCTAGGAGCCACGTACCTTGTTGTTGTAGTATGTGAACATCTTCCCGGTCAGAGGCTGTAATGCCGCACTGCAGTGTGTCAGCTGTCCATCGTTGCCCGTTACTTTGTTACTAAAATAGCTAGATTCGGTTCACGTATACCCACCTAGCTAGCTGGTATGCCGCCATATACCAACCGACATCGGGAAGAGAGTGGAACTGGCTCGTGATGTTCGGTATGGCCTATTGTCATCAGTTAACTTTCCACTCCAAACACCGCCGTCCATCGCATGTCAACTTACTGTACCAATAATCGTGCCATCCAGCAACATCAGAAATCCCGACAGCGTCACACTTCCCAGTACAGCCAAGAGCTTGAGCCCAGTGACGTACTCTTGGTTCTCCTGCTCTTTCTCTGACTGCTCACGGGGAGTATCACTTGTTTCCTTGCCCCCTACGCCCTCGCCGCTGTCCCCAGTCCCCCCCGCCATTTTGGCGCTTTCGCCAGCGCCTTCGTGATTTTTGCTGCTGTGCTGCGCTTCGACGTCGCCGTGCTCCATGGCGATTGGTGTCAGACTCGTCAATTCCACATCCATTGTTTATCAACTGAGGTCTGCTGGCGGAGGCGCCAAGGATGGTCCAACGCAAGTGGTAAGGTCGAATTTGAAGCTTTGAAGAGAGTAGCTTGAAGCGGACGGACGAGCCGTGTCTCGGCCGGAGATTTGACGTTACCCG
This sequence comes from Mytilinidion resinicola, assembly GCF_010093595.1. Classification (NCBI taxonomy): domain Eukaryota; kingdom Fungi; phylum Ascomycota; class Dothideomycetes; order Mytilinidiales; family Mytilinidiaceae; genus Mytilinidion; species Mytilinidion resinicola. The sequence goes on from NW_022985443.1 coordinate 138,000, forward strand.
TGCGGCTGGTGTTTGTGTCACACTGCACAGATATACAGCTTCTCTTTACGTCCGGCGGAAGGTAGTGTCGCGCGGGAGCCAGCCCGCACGCTAACCGTAATAGACGAGCGCTAGGCCCTGGGCGCTTTTAGGGAGGATCCGCGACCGTAACAAAAGACGCCACCGAGTAAGAGTGACGATGTCTTCAGTGCTCGAGGTTGTTTCTAGGGCGTTTAGGGTGAATTGATGCTCCATGTAACTTTTCGCGACTGGCATTAGCTTCGCTCTAAACCCGGTTGGAAGAGTATATACCGTCTCATGCCCAAGAGTTACAGTGGTTAAAATCTCATCTTCGAGTTAGCATCCTATCATCTGTAGCTCTGCCGCGTTTCAACAGCTCTCACAACTTCAACATGAACCCAGTCAACCAAACCCCTTATCAACTTCCAGCTGACGCTACTTAGCTGAGTACGTGTACCCTCGGATTGAAATGAGAGGGAGTACAGTGGATTACAACTAACTCCACCGTCGTACAATAGTTACCGGGTGCTCGAGCGGCATTGGTCGTGCCATCGCAGAACTCGTCGCCAGCAAGCCCAACCGGCGTCTCATTGCAACCGCAAGGAACCCCTCCAGCCTTGCATACCTGCCGGACAGCAACTCCAACATCCTCAAGCTTGCCCTAGACGTTGCCTCTCCCACTTCGGTGGATAATGCCTTCAAGGCGGCCGCTGCTCACTTCGGAGCTAGCTTCCACATCGACGTCCTTGTCAACAATGCTGGCTACTTGCTCTCAGGCGACACCGAGGCCGCAACCGAGCAGGAAATGCACGATGAGCTCGAAACCAACTTCTTCGGCACTGCGTGTCGCTCTGGCCGCTGCCAAGGTGATGCGCCAGCACAAGGAGCACCGCGGAGACGTAATCTACAACATCTCTTCGGTCGCTGGTGTGTGCGGTTTCCCCGGATATGCCTTCTACCACGCCGAAAAATTCGCTGTGGAAGGCTGGACCGAGTCTGTCGCCCGAGAAATGCATCCGGATTGGAACAGTGAGTTGCTTTTCTTCCCATCTGACGGCCACAGCCTGCTCAGTATAGACCAGAAAGCGCATCACTGACTAGCTTTTCTCCCCAGTCAATTTCTGCCTGGTCGAGCCAGGCGCCATCAAGACGAACTTCGAGACCTCTAGCAGAAAACATATAAAGTCTCATGAAGCTGACGCGGGCAAAGACATGCCTGCCCGGAAACTCGAGGTCTTCGTCGAGCAGAATCTCAAGGCAGGTGTTGGCGTCGAGCCCATCATCGTCGCCCAAGTGCTGTTTAATGTCGCCAATCGAGGCGAGAAAGTTCCGTTTCATCTGCCGCTCACATCCACTAGAGTCCAGTTGATCAAGATGAAGCTCGAGGGACAGCTTCAGGGATTGGAGACTACGAAGGAGTTGAGTGATATAGATAAGAATCCAGCTTAGTTCACGATAGCCTCGATAGAGTTGAAAGAACCACTCTAAGATCTGGACCCTGCGGAGTCACGTGGTATGGGGTTCTTGAGTAGTTTTCTTTACCGATTTGATTATTCTGAAGACGTTACCTTACCTCAGTCGCTTGAATCGGAGGTGTCGTACTATCGTTTTGACAGTGCAGTCAGCTCTTTTGGATACTCTAAGCCTATGCGGCTTCGAAAAAGTGACGATGTCAGTTCCGGGGCTCGTAAACAAGAGACCCCTATTTCATAACCCTATTTTCTTCATCTTTAGCTAAAGGGCCTAAGTTGGAGCTACCTTCTTGTCACTTAATACTCTACGCAGCTATTCAAATGAAACCTTGTGTAATCTACTCTAGAGTAAAGACGATGTTATTTCCGGAGCTTGCAAATTGGCCGCGCATTGTTCCTAACTTGGAATTCTCCCTCTCTGTCAAGCAGGTTATATGCTTTTGCTGTTTTAACCGCATATGCAACTGCTTGGAATGTTCCGAGCATATGTAGCCTGATAGCAGGGTCGATGTTATTTCTAGGACTTCCAAACTGAACAGGTCCTGTGTTATTGCGAACAAGCATTATGGTAATGATAGCGCAGAGATACCTGGAAGACACGTCTGCGCTCCAGGTTCATCTGAACCTGTGCCGCTCTGGCAAGGGGATCTCAGCCGACTGGCAAATACCCCCGACCGCTCTAACGAGCGTCGATTTCCTGTTGCACCGCGGCCTTCAAACACACAATTCTACTATTGCTGAATACGGTATCCTCAGGGTGGCGCAATAGGTATTTCGAATGCGACGAAACGCGGCTGCATTGACAATCGACAGGCAAAGGGCCTACCAAGCTTCGTAGTCCCTCAAGCCGCTATCTACACCTCGCAGAATCGGCGAGAGCAATTGGACGTTGAAGAGAAGGGAGTGACTCGACGAGCTTGGTTGAAGTGCAAGATTTTCACGACCCAAAGACCTGATTTCTGTTCTGCGGAGACCCTTCAAATACTTATCCCCTTCTCAGTCTTCCAGCATCTCAGGCTCAATAATCCTGACCTTCTCCGCGATGTAGGCCCCGAAGCTCGGGAAACACTCCATGTCCATCCCCCCCATCGACTCCGCTGCGCACCACTCACACTCCTTGAATGCTTCAGCGTCCCCACAGAATGACCGTATCGCATTTGTGATCTCTTTCTTCAGCCCCTCTGACGAATCTTCGCTTTCGAGAATGGCAAGGTACGCATCCCGAACCTTCGCCACCGTCGCAGGAGGAAGCAAAAACACCATGGTCGTGTCCTCCCTCCCAATATGAATCGCGCGCCCCAGCTTTGGCCACGCATCGAAGTCATCGACGAAGTAATCAATTTGGCAATCAAGAAGATCAAGGCCAGTTTCTTCCATGAAGTCATAGTCGTCGTCGAATCTGACTTTGTCTGCCGGGAAGAGCGAAGAATCAAAGTATGTGCCATTCCAGAACCCCCCAAATCCATTAGTGACTCGGAGAAACGACTTGTAATCTTCTGGCAGCTTGACTCCCAGCCTTTCTTCGAGTGAGGATATTGCATCCTCGGACGCTGGATCGCGGAGAAGAGTTACTAGCTCATATGTTTTCTCCTCCTCCTGCCACATAGGCTCCAGCATCTCCTGTTTAGCCTTCTCGCTCTTTTGGGTATTTTCTGCGATCGTCTTAACCATCTCCTCCATACTCCCCACAACCGGCCTTACCATCCCCTCCTCATACCGCTTCACAAACGTCTCTTCAACAACCCTCCCAAGAGCTTCCATCTCTTCCCCATCCACCCCCATCGCCCTCGCGACCACCCCTTCCTTCGCAGCCTCCCATATCAACCTCGACTGCGCCAACGTCTCAAACAGCCTCCGCTTGTAACCCCCAAGCCTCTCCTTCAACGTCTCTTCCAAGCTCGGCACCCCCTCCCCCGTACCTTCCTGCTGCATCCTAAACCTGAACTCCAACGCCCTAACCAACCCCCCCTCGTCCGAAACATGCCGCCCATCTTCCACGGCCGGCCTTTTTGGATCGTCCAACTCCGCCAACGTCCGCTTAAATCCATATTCATTCGTCATCTCAACGGCATAAGAGTCGCAATACCACCAGTCCTTCGCCCACATGCGCGCCATCGCGTCGATCTCCTCGTCTGTGCCAGCTTTCTCGCGCTCACCGTCAGGCCAGGCGCCTGTAGCGGCCCAGCAGAGCCAGAGAGGCCGGAGCGCGGTGGTGCGGTCGTGGTGAAGAGGGCTGTGCTTGTTGAGGAGAGAAATGAGGCGGCGGGCCGTGGGGATCTGGGAGAGGAGGGCGAGTTTGAGAGCGAGAGAGATTAGAGAGGAGTTGACGGCGTAGGGTTTGGATTGTAGGATTTGGAGCGGGGAGAAAGTGGGTATGGCCATGGTGGGGATGGGGCAGAGTGCGGGGTAGATTTTGGAAATGGGATGTGGTGTTGGAGGGGAATGGGTGGGAAAAGAGGTAGTGGAGGGAACTGATCTTGTAGCTTTACTTGAGAAGAGGCTTTTTTCAGAGGCTGCTAAGAGGTTGCGTTGCTGAGTGCGGGCTTGGAGGAGGTGAGGTTCCGGTAAGGTTGAAGGTTGGATTTCGCTTACGGTGCCAGGGGGTAGCATTCGCTCGAAGTGGCTAATATTATTTAATAGGTAAAATGCAAGTACTATACTATAACCAAAGTTTGGGCACTCTTTTTAACTGGTTGCGGTACCCTTACAGGCTTTAAAATTCTAAGTATATGTGAAGGTTGATGTAGTAGATATCACACGACCTCTTGGTTCATTGGATCCCTGCCAGCTGAGGTACTCCTTACAGTAGTGTTCAGCGAGCACGAGTAGAGCCTGGGCAGAGAATTATGGGGGTACATCTTTAGATTACCTAGCACTGTATTAGGGCATTATCTTGCTGACATCCTTCTAATACCGCTTGAAGTGCTTGACTTCCAAACATCTTTGGCAACCCATAGGTGATCCAACAACAATCATGTCAATAGGTCTGATACGTTGTTGGGCTCACAACCGTAGATAGGTGTGCGCAGGCTAGAGGTGTAACTATTCGAAACGGCTTTCTGTCCATGCATTAAAGCACCACAAGGAACGGCGGAATGGCGGAATGATGTAGGCCGACTTTTGTTAGGAAAGTGATGAGAAAGCATTTGATTTAGTGACCAGAGGAAAGTGGCCGGAGGAAATTGACCGAACGCTCATTCACCAAAGATTTAGATTAAGGAACCCGACAAGTCTATAGAGGTCGGGATCAGTACCGAAAGACTTCAAACTAAGTGAGAGTGGACCAATAGAATCAAGTCGCAGGACCGCCGTTTGTCTATAGCGACCCCAGTCCTTCTTTTCGTGACAGTGTGGATGCTTGATAGACACTGCCCGAGGTGCCAGTGAAACCTGTGAAAGTCGGCCAAGATGACGGAATTCCGACTCGTGCAGAATTTCGAGAATGTGATAGAGCAGTCTGGAAAGCGGCAAGTGTTAATTCCTCCCGCATCCCCGTCCCTCTCATTTCCACGGCTGACGAACAATAGATCCCGATACTCGTTGCTGCACAGACACCGGCACCCATCCCACTACCTTCACTGTCGCCTTTCCTTTGGTTGTTCTCCATAGCTTGTACGAGACCCGGTGCACAAACACCTGAATAGGACGCTCGGGCACTATCCTCCACCAAGAACCCGAGAAATCCAACGTGACATGCTCCGTATTGGCAGGCAGCAGGAATATCTGCTGGGTCCATGCCCGCAGAAATTCGTCCAGCTGTTGTTCCCAGTCTTCATTGAAATAAAACCAGCTGTGTCGACACTTGCAGTCTTCGTCCCAATGATATGTATACAGTTCTGAGAATGGCTTCGCTTCAAGCCACTCGTTCAGGTCGTGGAGGATATGAAGATGAAAGTTCTTGGGTACCATCCGAAGAGGAGAGTTCGAAGGTGGAAGTGTGGTGAGAGCGGCGAGCACCTCTGCAGTCCGAGCTAGGATGGGGATCTGCCTTGCCAGGACATCGAGAGCATCGCAGCGGAGCAGACGAGAAACGTGGAGTAGTGGTATCGGGACGTGACGGTGGGGCTTCATCGGAGTGGCCAGAAAGCGATTTTCGAGGGCTTGAACGTGTTCGAGTCTTGGTATTCGATGACGGCGTACACCGCTATCTCGAAGTTCTTTGATCACGGCTCGGCCAACGGACTGAGCGAACGGAGCAAGTGCCGTCGGTGTGACCTGGCGCGTATCATTCGAGTTCCATGAGATTGGAAGCGCGTATGCGTTGGGGAGCGCGAAGAAGAGTATCCTCTCACGCAACTCCTTGGGGAGCCCACTCAAGTGATCCTGTAGACTGTTCCAACTGGAGTGGCTTCTTGCCACATTATTGTTGAGAATTTTCGTGTTGTTTCTCACAATAAGGTGGGGACTCCTACGAGCCTCTGGAGCAGTGATCACCGAGGCTATCTGGCCCATGATTATGATGATGGTGGTTTGGCGGCGAGCGATGTGCTTAGGCACGATGCAAAGGTCAACGACAGTGGAACTCGGGCTACCGTTCCACGGACTGAAGGGCTCCTAGCTGGGGCACTCCTTAAAGTGGTGTAGAAACGGCAAAAGTGGAGCCTAAGCAGTGAGACATCCGGGTGCCCAAACCTATAACCTCACCTTACAAAATAGTGCTGTGGTCTGCCTTCGCTCACTCCAGTGCCATTTTGATGATGAATGAAAAAGTATGGACGGCAGCGATGTCAAGGACAATACACTCTATCTTAGCCCGTGGTTCTTTGCAAGACTAATAGCAGACCAAATAACTTCACACCATAGAGTAGAAGGTTTGTATGGGAGTTCTGCACACATGGTAAACACGGTGAACCGTCCCACATCATTTTAAGAATATATTTTAGTGAATGTAAAGCTCTGCGCACCCTATATTAGCCGCATTCCTCAGACCCGCTGCGAAACTATATGAAAGGTTCACAATGCGGACAGATCTCGGGGTTAGGTAGCTCATCTATTGGAACACCAGCCGCCTTTGCAAAAGTGCGCCGTACGCCCTCGTGTCTAAACTCAAACTCCCCAGTGGCCTCACTATATTCTCGTGGGCAGAGCCCACACGACTGCCCATGCAGTGGAACTCCTTCCTCTAAGAGCAGTTCAACCATCGACTCTAAGCCTTGTTCGGATGCCCACTTCAGCGCAAGACCACCGACTTCGGGGTGGTTGACGCGAACCCCATGTCCACGAAGTAGGCGGAACATAGCGGTGTGTTCAAGTAACATGGCTCGAATGATAGGAGAAGAGTTGGTGACTTCTCGTTGAAAGCGCTCTTTTCCGACCGCATTACGGGTGGATTGGTAGCCACCGTACGTTACCAAAGGACGGGCTAGCTGGACATCGTGGCTCAAAAGGAGGCTTGTGATTCCGAGTTGTCCTGAACGAATCGCGTAGTTCAGATCAAGGGGAAGAGGTTCGGCGCCATAGGCAAGAAGGAGCTTGACAACTTCTGGTGTTCCGCTGCGACATGCTTTCATGAGATATTCTCTCAAGTCAACGATGGGTCTTTCGGTGAGTGACCCCTCGCCAAGAAGACGGCGTGTGAGAGCCACAGTATGTCTCATATAGTTGAACGCATCCCGTGATACATCCAGATTGATACCTTGTAACGCGAAGTTTCTACTTTCCCTGGATTGAATCATACGGAATACAAGATCCTAAATTTGACATAGCAATGCGTTGCCAGGGATCTCGGAGGAGCTAGCTTCGGGCTCGAGGGTGGGGAGATTTTCATCGTCGAGCAGACAGCCCCATAGTGATTGTAAGGCCAGGGAAAGCATCCTGGAGTTGCAGTTCCGGGTGCCTCCCGAGTGACGTAGGCTATGAGTTGGTCCCAATAATAAACTTTTGGGCGGATCTGAAGCAGGAATTCCACTACCTCATGCTGCTGTTGTGCCGCAGCTACGGGGACTATCGTGTATAAGACGGACGGACGAGTTATGTGATTCCTTCTGCCAGCGTCTGCCTCTGCATACAATTTCTTTAATGCGTCGAGAGGGCCTGTGTATGCTGCCACGCATAGGCGTATATGCAGGTTTTTTTCGTTGGATGTATCGACTCCAGGGGCGATCCGGCTGTAGGAGATAGGGCCCTGGCCATACTCGGACTGCCATTCCAAGACAGCGTAGCAGCAGCACACAGCCTTTATAACAGCATCTTGAGCCTCCTGATCCGTGTGCGGGATGCCGCGCTGCAGACACAGATACTTCGAAGTCTCATGAATTGCTGTCACGACGACAAGCTCCCCACCATCAGTCCATTCCGGGCGTCTCTTCTTTTTGAAGACAGTATGTCCCAAGACTAAGTGCTTCAGCCACGTAGGAAGTTCTTTAGATTCATCGGTATGAAATTCGACTATTCCGGAGATGCATAGTGCTTGCTCGACCTCGTGTGCAAAAAGCTCTGAGTAATTAATCAGACCTGGCCGACCTACAAGTTGCCAGGAAACTTACTACTGACCAGCCTCAGCCTCAAAATTCGCTTCAGTCCATCCAACCGCTCATTCAAATCGGCTCGAACGAAAACCGCTTGCTCCACTATTTTCCTAACCAATTCCAGCGGAAGATCCGAGAAAGACATGGTGATTGGAAGATGGGGTCTCCCTCCACCGAAATCTGGGGAAGGGCGGGCAGAACTCTAAAGGAGACGGAAGCTTGGAGTCTTGTTGCTGCCTGGCTCATGGAGTTTGAGTACCATTGCACAACATAACGCCTCAGTGCTATCGCAGGGATATGATAGGCAAGCTGTGCAGGTACAATCTGCGGCTTCGCCCGCAGCGCAACGTGTGCAAACCCTATTGGCAACAATAAAAGCTGTGGAACTTTCCATGCAGGTGTCCTTGATTTTGCTCCACAGGCCGTCGTCCGCATCGAGTTGCCATCAATAGAAGAAAGCCAAAAGAACAGCCTGTGAATGACTTCATTTGCGGCGCTGGAGCAATACATTGAAGAAGCTTCAATCATTTTACGTCCTCCAAATCTGGCGAAGTCTTGCGCTCGGGAGTTTGACGGGGTTGAGTTCTCCCACTCGAATAATGTTTGCTCAGCCAAAATCGATGACATTATCTACCAGCACATTCGCCAATAGGACTGGAGCCCGCTCGGAACTTGTTGGTGACTGCGAGTCTAGAGTCATGCATGCAGCTTGCTTCGCAGATCCCGAAATCCCCGAAAAGCGACAGATCGCAAGCATTTGAGATGAGCTAGATTCTAGATCCTTCGTGTCCCAGCAATGCCTTGCTACGGCGATATTGATTAAACAAGCCTACTTAGCAATGATCGCACGTCCGAGGCTCCTGCAGCTCCGCCAGCGGCGTCCTGGTTGCCTTCGCAAGAAAGGAAAGCATATTATCGTCAAGCATATCATCGTCAAGCATATCATCGTCAAGCGTGTCGTCGTCAAGCGTATCATCGTCGGGCGTATCCTCCTCAAGCATAACTGTTCCAAAGTCAGGACGGAGCCCGCATGATGGCCCGTGAAGCTGCACTCCTTCTAGCAACCGCTCGACCATGGATTCTAGATGTGCTTCCGCTGCCAGCTTTAATACCAGGCCGCCAGTTTCTGGGCGTTTGATGTCTATGACGGCATCATGGTTGCTAAGCTTATGGAGGAGGTTGAGCATCGCCGTGTTTTCTTGGAGAACGGCGCGGATGATAGGTGATGGCTTCTAACTTTTTGGAACACTGTCGGCGGAATATGTCCACTTTGGGACGTGCTGGCCCATTTTTACTCCGTGGTCCAGTAGCAAGGTGGTCATTGTAACTTGTCCGCGGTGTATGGACAGCTCTAGATCCTCAGTCACGGGCTCAACGTTGTTGGCGAGAAGAAGTTTGACCATGTCCGGCGTTCCCCAGCGGCAAGCGTTCCGGAGTAAGGATTCCATTCTCTTGCTGGGGCGCAGCGGAACCAGACTCGCACGAACTTTTCCCGTCAATGAGTTTGTTTGCCAAAGAAACGGTGTTATTCACATGACCAAGGAGAGAAGAAAGTGTAGGTGGCTTGACATCCAATGTGAACTGAAAGGGCAACTCTGTTGTGCGTCTCTTAGTGATGAGATACCAGAGCTGAATAAAAACATCCTTGCCAGTCACACCAGTGGGCGCATTCCCACAGTCCAATGATGGAATAGGCCCATAATTTTCGAATGGGATAAGTTCGTCGTTCTCAGTCTTCTGGCAAAGATCGGGTGTTTCCAGCGAAAGTCGAAGCATCTTGGAATTGCAGGATTTGGCCGCTTCAATTATTACCTCCTTCACAACGGGGTGATCGTGGTCGCGATAGCGGCAGAATTTTGAAAGATTCTGAAGGAGGTACTCCACGGCTTCATAGTGCCCCTTCTCCGCAGCAATCCGAAAGGGCGAGCCAAAGTCTGAACCTTCTCTCAGCCAAACTATACCACGCCTGGGTCTATCTGGGGCCAGGAGCCTTTCAGCCCTTTCGAATAACTCTTCGACCACATTTTTGACAACTTCAAGGTATCCCAAGCTTGCGGCTGCCACCAAAAGATTGATGTGGTTCTCGAATCCGTTGGAAAGGACCTCCGACAAGGAGTAGGCCAAACGGCCACTGGGTTTTGAAGTACCCCAGCAAGTAAAGACGACGGCTTGAAACATTTTGCGAGTCTCCTTGTTGTTGGGAATGCCGCGTCTTAGGCACAGCTGTTCCATAGTCCTGCGCATCTTTTCCTGGGCCGCCGGCTCCTGCGACCGATAAAAACTATGAGTCCCTTCAGGATACGGAGTCAATTGAGGATGGATGGCTTTCGAGCACAAGGAAAGGAGTCGCTGCGGAAGCAACCCAGGGGTATCCTTAAGACCAGGGTAGACTATGCCAGTGATGCACAGAGCTTCTTCGACCTCTGTTGCCCACAGTTCTGTAAAGCTTAGTGGGGTACGCCGAAATCAACGAAAGAACTCACTGCTAACAAGTCTCAGTCTCAAGGCCCTCTTGACATCTCGGACGAAGACGGCTTCCTAGAGGATTTGCTTCAGTAGCTCAGGTGGAATCTTTGCGGCAGTCATAGTGGCTGTAGTCGAGCAAGGCCTTTTTCGTGTCCGATTTGTGAGAGTAAAGAGCCTTATATGCGAGAAGAAGAGGAGACATATTGATGCCTAGCGATATCTGTTACGGGAATGTTGCACGGCGTTCGGGAGTGACATGCAGGAGGCCGCATCGTCGGTTTCGCGAGGGAAAGGACTGCGTGAAGAAATCTACCTCATCACCATGGATCGTGAGGTGGGCTGACGATACAGCACTATCTACATCTTTGCCACCTATAATCGAGCCTTCGAAGTTGAGACTTTGGCATCGGCAGAGTCTGGCGAGCCTGGCTCGAATCGCAAAGAGGCGTCTGCAGCAAGCCTCCTGCATCTTTCCGCGTCGCCAGTAGCGACTTTGCAGACTGACCATAACGTTTCCAAGAAGTGAGTCAGCAACATTTATGAGATACACTAACCACAGGATGCGCAAAAGGGCTGTATGTGTACTTTGTATCAAAGGCCATGCCTATCTCTAAAGCCCCCCGGAACTAGGGAAACAAGCATCGATCTCGTTACTTTTTGACTAACGACCATGCTTGCAGTACGTGTGGTTGAGCAGGACGTCGTATGCTGATGCTTGATACAATGGGAAGAGACGGAGACAGAAGTAAAATGTAATCGAGTGTCCATATCGTGCCCAGGGATTTGTCTGCGCTGGATTAAGTCACGTGTGCCTATGAATGATGCACAACACGTATTCATTACAACAGTACTCTTTAGGATATGCGATCGCATGCGTTCCATTCCAAATAGACAAGTAAGCACGAGCAGCACGTGGCACTTAGTATTGTTCTCAACTCTCAAAGACAACCCTTGCATTACCACAGCCGAGAAACATCTACTACCATATTAAACCCAGCAGCAACCTGAATCGTGAACGTCAAACCTGACCAACAATCCCGCAACTAATCCTCGAAAATCGCAATCCCCAATTCCCCATCCGCGACCGCACCAAGAATCTCTCCGACATCTTCTCCCCTCTCCTCCAGCACCCATTCTAGAGTCTGACCCCACGTCTCGCCGTTGTTTTCGAACCAGTCCCCGAGCCGCTTCACAAACATCTCGACCTGCCCCTTGAGTGGCGCGTTCTCTTTCAGCCACATTATCTGCTCCGGGTCCAGCTTCAGCATGTCCTCGACAACATAGTAGTGCGGGATGTCATCGCCCCAGCCCTCGGCACCAGGCTCGTGGTGCGGCGTCGGCATGAACTTGGACAACCCATAGCGGGAGTTAAATGCCGATGTGGAGTGGAAATGGTTCGAAAGCACGTTCGGCGAGGAGTGGTACTGAGACTGAAAGAGGCTGGACGCATTATTAGGCGGCGGGTAGTTGAGGTGGATGTTGAAGAGCAGCTGCTGGCTCTCGTTCTCAGGGAAGCGCTTCTTGAATTTGCGCGCGATAGTCCCGTTGGACGGGCACACGTTGCTGTGGATGACCTCGCGCAGCACGGCATGCACGTCGGCCATCTCAGCGAGCTCGGCCGTGCTCCAATTGTGCAGCAGCCCCGCGCGCTTCTGGATAGTGAGCTTCATCACACGCGTTTCGCGGGGAAACGTGCGGTTGTGGAAAGCATGCGTGTAAAGCCACAGGCGGTAGAGCGCGCGGCGGACGCGATAGCGCTCATCGGTAGTTAGGAGGCGGCGGTACTCGAAGTTCGACTTCCACTTCTTGAAGGGATAGATGTCGCACCACTTCTCTGCGACACGACCAGAGTGTGCAACCTGCTTGAGAAGGGCTATGGAGAACGGAACGGATCGCGGAATGTGGGCAGGCTGGCTGGCGTTGTGGGTGAGGAGCTGAGTGAGGTCCTTGAGGGGGCCGAATTGGGTCTCGGCAGCGTGCTCGAGGATCGTGAGCTTCTGGGAGGACGAGTATATCTGACGGAAGCGGTGGCAGGTGGAGGACAGGGCGAGGGCGTCCTCGATGCTAGAGCAGGAAAGGAAGACGTGGGAAACGAGCTCGGTTGCGAGATCTTCGAACAACATGTTGGCGGCGGGTATGGGTATATGGTGTGGAACTAATGGAATTCTTCTTCTTTAACGATCTTCTCTTCTTCAATTTTCCGTTTTCTGTTTGCTTTCTGGAAGTTGGAGGGCGAATCGGGTCGAATCTGTACACGGACAAGCGTCGACGCCGAGGGGGAGATCGGGGGCTCAAATGATTGGGACCCCTCCGTTGGGGCTATAAAAGAAGAATGCAGCATTCTTGGACTCGAACTCGGGCGCGACGCAAAGGGCAGAAGCCAGCCCAGATGGGCGGGAGGGGTGTTGAGGTATCATGGCTCGTGGGGTGGAGTGGAGATCGGGAGGAGAGGGAAAGGGGATGACTCCTGGCTGTGACGATAAACAGAGCCAAGTGGCATGCAATACAAGGGCACGATGCAAGTGGTATGGCAGACACTCGACGTCCCTCATACCTCTCGTCGTCATATATTCAGTCTTGAGCATTCAGCACTTAGTATCTTCGCATATCTCTTCAATTAGTTCATAGCTTCCAATGAGCTTCCTCCACCCAGCAGCACCGCAAGAAGTCCCCTTTCTGCTCCGCCTTCCCATCGAGCTCCGCCAGCACATCTACAGCTATATCCTCCCCTCCACCACCTCCTACGCCTCGCACTTCCCGCCCGCCGCGTCGGAGCCCTCGAACAGCGAGTTCAGCCTGACCTTTGTGCGCGAGACCCTCGGCGAGGGCGTCTGGAAGATGCAGCGCACCCTGCCCAACACCTCGCGCAAAGCCGGGAACGACATCGTGTGGCGACGGGGCTGGACCGCGCTGCTCGCCGTCAATCGCCAAATTCACGAGGAATGCGTAGACCTGATATACGGGGATAATACCTTCGTCATCGATGTGGCGTACGATAGCATCAAATTTCGCTACCGCTGGGTGCTGCCGAGCAATTTGACGCCCAGCCAGAGTTATTCGTTCCTCGATCACTTTTCGCAGCGAAATCTGCTGAGGATTAGAAATTATATTGTCAATGTCGAGCATGTGGATAGCTATACGGGCATGATCAAGTACAACTGCGGTGGGAGGGGTTTGACGGCGGGTATAAGGCAGCAAGTCCAAAATCTGGTAGAGCTGCTGGCCCTGGTGCCGAGCCTGCATCGCGTGCATGTACATCTCATTGATGGCGCAATTAGTAGGGTGAGATTCCCGAGTGGGCGGTTGCATCGCGTCCAGGACAAGGGGAACTGTGCAGCAGCGCAGACGGTGCTGGATCCGTTGTTCAGGCTATATGGGGTCAGGAAGGCGGCGGTGACAGGCGTAACCCCAGAGTATATGACCAGGCTTGAGGAACAAATGACGGGAGGTAGATGAATACGAATTATGAATTAGCCTCCTGAGGATCTCTATGACGACTAATCGATACGTCTTTGCGTCGCCAGACAGTCTCTCCCCATCTTCTCAACAGTCTACTGCCATGCAAACTTCCATCGTCTACAGAAATGCTTTACTCCCCTCCGAGTCCATATCTGTCTCTTTCTCCTGATCCACTTTTATCTGTACCTCCCGCCACTTCATCCTCCACTTCTTCGTCTCCTCCGCACAAGTTAGTTGCTTCTCCCGATCATCCCCCTCATGCTCATGCCATTTACACCAATCCGCCAGAATCCTCACTTTTGCAATCGCCTCCCTCGTAGCCAATCTTTCGCTTATCTCAAGCCTATGTTCTCCCTCCAGCTTATTGACGGCATCGCACACGCGAGCCACGAATCCGAACGGCAACCGTTCCCACACACTACTCGGCGGCAGCTCCAGAGCAACCATATACGCCATAAACCTGATCAAGGGCTCTTCGCGGTCTAATATTGCTGCGACAAGCATCGGGATCGATTCAGCGGGCGGAGGTCCCTTCTCGAAGCGAAAGAGAAAGGCATTAATCACATCGCGCCTCAGCTTGTCCACATCATGCTTGTCCACATCATGCTCAACAGCGAATGTATAGAGCGCTACGAGCTCCCTCTCGCGGAGTTCTTTCTGGCGCAATCTCTCGTCTGTGTTCGTGTCCTCTCGCTGAATTAACCAGGATGGCAGCTCGATCGTATCCAGCCAAGTTGTAAACAGGTCAAAGAGCTGCGGTGCTGTAGCTGAAAAATCGAGCGTTATAGACTGCTTGGACTCTTGGCATGGTTGGGCGGTCGCCTGGCTCTCTGCAAACTTAATTTTCTCCTCGAGGGACGTCGAGCAGGCGACTAGTAGGGCACGAGAGACGTGGCGGTCAACACGGTAGTGGAAGGAGCCTACACTGCAGTGGACTGTGGCGGTCTCGTCAGGAGGAGGGGCCGATGAGGCCATTGTGATGGGTAGCCAATGGATATAAAAAACATCAGTTAATGAGCAGGTCTCCGTCTATTAGTAGCCAAAATAATCAGCAAACCTGCCTGCGATTGAACACCCCCACTGGCAAATATAATGCACTAGGTCATAAGCTTCGTTATACGATAATTCACCGCTTGGCTCCAATATCACTCGCTCGAGCCCGCTGCGAGGAGTAGCATGGCTAGCAACTTGTCAGTCAGTCAAAAGGTAGCCTGCTTTCCACCGCATCAAACCTCGACATCGCATTCAGAGTTTCGAAACCCCATAAGTGGACCACAGGCAGTAGCAAGCCAGACTGCCCGACCTTGTGCATAATTCTGTATCTCTGGAGCTACGCTTTACCACAACTCATCAGCTTGCCCATCTCCCATCTCTCCCCGCCACCTTGCCCTCTGCGCCCTCGTCTCCTCACCACGAATACCGTTCTTCGCATCCCCAGCTTCATCATGGCAATGCCACCGACGCTAATCCCCTGGCATCCACCACCTCGTCGCCTTCCCCCTCTCAACCCCCTATCAACCCCCACCCGCCTCTCCCGCTCCACCACTTCCTCCACTTCCAGAAGCGTCTTATATATCTAAAGAGATGCGTTCTCTGAGTTGTGGCTAGCAGGCTTCCAACAAAGCGCGAGAGAGTTCGACTCTGATGAGGAAGGGGGGCGGCGTTGCAACGCACCTTAGCGGAACTGCGCGAAGGGGAGAAGATTATGGTAATTTCATTTTGGCATAAGGCCGTAGGTGGTAGACAGGAAAGAGACACGAGAGCCAGAATCGTGGTGTTATGGAGAGGGAAAGGACAAAGCAGATGCGTAGATGGGTTGAAAGAAAATGATAGCAGATAGAAAACCACCGAAGCATCCAGGCAGGAGCATGAGAGCTTGAGAGTAGCGTGTAGGGTGACGAAATCACGCCCTTCTCGCGACTACTCGCATGACCTAAATAAGAATCCTTCTTCCTCGCCTTATAAATATTTACTCTTCTCATCTCGCACTGTTTCAAGCAAGAGTTTGACACAGTGAAAAACACAGTATTTGGCATGCTGATATGGTTGTTTGCGTGCAAAATCAACAGCGCACCAAACTCATGGAGGGGAAGCGGGTGTCGTCTCTCACAGCCCTTCCAACGCCCACTAACACCAACACTCAATACTGCTCTCCACCACCTCGCCTACCAATCACCCACCGCAGGCAACCTTCCCTAACCGACTCCATCACGACCTCGCGCGGAAAACTCTTTTCACAACCTGAGAGCGACGAAAACCATCACTAACCTTTACTGACATCCCCCCCCTCCATGGGCTGTTTGCCTATCTTTGTTTGCACCAGCACCAAGTCCTCCAAAACCCCATTTGGTGTGCGTCCGATGTGTTCTTGCTGCCCCATCGCAACGGTGCTAGAAGCAGTTTGAGCATCACCCGAATCCAACTTTGATTTTGATTCGCAGGCTCTATTATATGGAACACATCGTGCTGTTGAACCTCTCACCCACTCGCCCTCCTCCTTGTCTGAGTTGTAAGGAGGAGGCGAGGCTTTTATACCCCAAGGACGAGATATTCGGGTGTCATGTGAGAAATCACATGCAAAGCCGGGCATTCAGAAATGGCGGTGTGTGTGAGTGGTCATGCGCGTCGTATATTCTACCTATATGATTAATATGCTAAGATATGCTGATATAAGAGAAAGGAAACCCGAACAGTTATTCTGCCATCCACGTAGATCAGTAGCATTTCCACAGATCCAGGGAGGCGCCGGAATAATCTAAAATACAGCATAAGCATCTACTTGTTAGTCGTATAAAGTGATTCATTGCTCGAACAAGAGCTTCATTTGATTCTCCTCCGCTTCGCTACCTCGTCATTGAACTTTTTCTCCGCCATGAACTCCACAGACCCATTTGAACGCTGCGATTCAAAGTTTAGGCCAATTGCACCTCCGTATAACGAGGACGCGCGACGTTTGGAGCCTCGGACGGGAGTCTCTGGAATAGAATCTGGAATTGCGGCATCCGGAGGGGTTTCCGGTATCGAATCCGGTATCTGGGCGTCTAGTGGACTCACTGGAAAGGAGTCGGAGTCGTGAGTCTGCAGTTGCCTACCGTAGTCGAAATCGGTGTCATCCATGTCCACATAGGTGTATGCTTCCTCGGAGTCTGGTACATTGGCCTGAGTTTCAGCGGGGGCGAATCCTACCAAAGCTATGTTGAGTTGGTTCATGGATGCAAAGACCGAAGGATTCGATGATTGTCGAACAGAGACCGAAGACCCCTGGCGCTCTATCTCGTGCTCTTCGGTGATTGTTGGCAGTGGAGTGTTAGCGCGTTTACCTTGCGAGACGTTTAGTGAGTTGTATGACGACTGGTTGTTAGAGTTAGAAGGCGCAGCAAAAAATTTGGAGACAATAGAACTGGAGAGAAAGGTCTTCGGTAATCCGTTGTTCCCGAGATGCGAAGTGACCTCTGGAACAAGCCGCTCCACCATCTTGAATACCTTCCGTGGCGGTTGCCAGTCTCGGATCGCGTTTTCATACAATGCTTCGAATGCGGCAGCGTGGTGTTCGTTTGTGAACCATGGATGTGCTAATGCTTGAGTGGCGGTCATGCGTCGGTCCTCATGGAGGACAAGAAGCTTTCTGATGAAATCCTTGGGCCTGTGGCCGACATGCTTCCAGACTTCGCCAGTGTCCATGATGGTAAGATTGCAGTTGGACAAAAGTTGCACAATCCCACTGCGGTCATCGTGATTGCTCCCTGCAAACAAGTTCTGTCCAGAAAGCAGAGCTGCCACAATGCAGCCTACGGACCACATATCTACGCTGGCGGAATAACCTTGGTCACGAGGAATGGTCCTGTTTTGCTTGAATATTTCGCTATGCTTTCGTCAATGATGTTTTCACGGGAACGAAATTAGAAACTTACGGAGCAGCAAATTCCAGAGTTCCCATCTTCGAAAACATCCGACCCCTCTCCTTTCCCGGGCCTTTCCCTTCCATTGGAGGGGGCATAGTCCGAGCGCCGCCGAAGTCAGTGACGATGATTCGAGCGGATTCATCAAGCGAAGTCATGAGGATGTTGTCGGGTTTTAGATCGCGATGTACGATACCACGGTCATGCAGATATTCCACTGCTTTCAGGATCTGGCGAGTAATGACTGCCGTTTCCGGGTCCGACAGGCAGCCTTTGGCGCCGATGTATGAATGCAGATCACCTCCGGGGATAAGCTCCTGGAAGATGTATCTGTCATCTGGTCAGCATCGAATAGCATCGATTTCGGGTATACTAACAAGCTATGCATACTCCAGAAGACCTTCTCGATTGTAATGATGTTCGGCTACACCGCGTTAGAGACAATTAGAATATCTGAAAGATTGATCTCACATGGCGCAAGTCCTTGACAATGTCGAATTCTCTCAAGGCTTTCTTAACTTTCTCGAACCAATCGTGAGGAATAGGGCGTCCTTTTGTGCTCGAGGCCTGGCCGATGGTAGGCGGAGGAGTCGGGCCGACATTATCAGACGGTTCAATGACATTGCGCAGATTTGAAGCATTCAGAACCCCGCTGAGGTTAACAATCTTGCAAGCCAATTGACAATTCGTCTTTCGATGTAACGCTACAAAGACCACGCCACCACCTCCATGGCCTAGAGTTCGGTTGGTAATCGTATAGCGTGAGCTGAAAAGCTAGATGGACTTAGTGCCAGGACTCTGAGACTGAGGCGGGTATCCCACACCTGTGATTCGCGCTCTTGTACGTCTTCCAGAACGCAGAACTCCTCATCAGCTCGAGTACGATAGACCAGCGATACGTTAGCAGAAATTTGAAGCTCGTCGTCAACATCCAGTAGATAGGCGCCCGATTTGCGGGTCAGGCGGATCTTGCTTGAAGTAGAAGATGGGACCTTCTGACAGGCGGTATAGCTTGGCGTTAAGATTGTACCATTCGTCGACATATCCGTTGCATACACGAGCGGACTGATGGCTTCGTTTTCATCCCAGATGAGACAATGAATGCGAAGATGCTTGTTGGAGATGCTTGGATCTGCCCAATGGTGGCGACTGCGACTGTTAATGAGGCTCACTTGTGCGAAACGATGAGTTTCTCACCATTTAGGGCTTCGACCGAGATAGAAGTCATCATACCTCTTGATGAGGATACGACTCTGGTGTACTGCTGCGGGATCAGCTCCAGTTCCGATGTGCAGGTCAAGGTTGTTACCTTGGCCATTGCTTGTTCTCTCCCATACCTCCAGATATGCCACCACCTGCTCCACTTCCTTGCCTGCCATCCTCCACCAATTGCGCCGGAGGATTGAAGCTAATACTGATACATGGTACTGAAGTTGGGATGAAAGGGAATGCGGAGGCAGCCGTCGAGTTGGTGTTTAGTGGGGCACCATCACTAGTGCCCAATACGGCTAGCCCAGCTCATAAGCGACAGCTCCGCACAAGAGCTCTTCGACCTCGCGCTGCTCGACCTTCCTCCATCACCTTCTCACTCATCTCGAAACGACGTAAGTGCTATCCATCCCGCTCCCAGTCTCTCGCCGTGTCTTCCAATTGCTCTTGCAACCTCGCAGAGGTCCTCAATTGCAAGCGGCAGACCCGCCCTCGCCTGGGAAACCCCGCTCGTGAGCGCAAATTCGCTGACCTCGCAAAGTCGCCTAGTTATCGAAGATGAGAGCCAAGTGGAGAAAGAAGAGAGTTCGACGCCTCAAGCGAAAGAGGAGAAAGACGCGTGCTCGTTCGTAAGTCATCACTCTTCCCCGGAACCTCACTTTTGCAGCTGGCTAACGGCCCTCCAGCAAGTAAACGCCTCGCCCCTCAACCTCAGCAACCCCTCAGCCTCCCACACAACCATAACGACACGACAATCCAAAATCGAAGTGCTATCAACCGCCGACGTCTGATCTCACCAACTCTTCTCTCATCAAGTCACGTTCCGACATCTGCTCGAGCATTGGCAGCGTGTGGGGAGGTGGAACAAATCAGAAGTCATCGATGCGGTAAAATGGGCTATGAATGCACGGAAGGAGGAGTTTGGGGAAGCTGGTCAACCATTCATGTTGGGGATGTCTTGCAAGGGTTTCTTGAACATGGCGGATGTGCTCTAACACCGGCAAGCTTCGTGCGAGCCTTTGAGTAGCTTCCTGCCAATGATCTGAAGTGGATATGCTATACTTCAATGAATTGCATGTTTGCTCATGCCGATTGCCTTTCCGCTATGTGATTGTGATTGCTGCCCTCCAATGCTAACATACGAGTTTTCAAAGCCCACCTCCGGAGAATCTCCGAGATGTCGCAACAACATGCTTCCTCGCGATGTGGTATCCGACTAGGCATAAATCCCCTTAGCTACTCTCTATCATCAGATCCTATCCTCATGTCTTCGCTCTCAGGTGGGTAGCGTTACTATCGAAAAAGATTCTCACTATTCTAAAACTCAATCCCATCTAGATTTCAATTTCTTTACCAACTGCCTAGCTACCACCTCTCCTCCAAGCCTCCCGCGTTCCTAATCTTTCTCCCATCTCTAATCTCTAATCTCTACAGTACCAAAACCCACGCATGGGCATCCTTTGCAGCTGCTTCGGGTATCCCGATAGGTTTTCAGACTCCAATACGATGTAAAGGTCAATATAGCGGACCTCAAACTACTTTTTCACGAAGCCGATACCTGCTAGCTAGGGTACTCCTTACAGTGGTTGTCGAGCGACCACCAAGCGCTGAGCGAAGCAGCGGTATATCCGTGTGCCCAAATTTATGACCTGGTATTGTAGCCTCCCGCCCGACTAAAAAAGTTGGCAAGGCTTCCCGGAGCTTCTAAAACACTAGCGCAGCTGGGTGCCGCCATCGTGCAACCTTAGCCCCCTCTTTGACCCAGATCATGGACATAGCACAGTCGGCGGCAGGCAGTATTAGCTTCCTATTTTCGTGTTCTCTGTGCCCTATTTGCTCCAGCTCACGTGCCCGGCACATGACTCCCAAGAATCTCCTCTCTCCAGGGTATTAAAAACCCCTCCACCCTCCTCCAACGTTCTTCTTCAAGGGTCTTGGGGTTGGAAGTCAACAAGTTCGTGGATACCTACCCATGGGGAGCAAAATGAACAAAAACCACAGTCCATGTCTGGTTCCTGTGGTCAACCGCGCTAGAGGAAGCAGTGATGGAGGATTGGTGGATCAAAAGCTGTCGGCTCAGCTTCCAATGGCTGTGGGGTGGGGTTTGGGAAGGTGGAACAACCTGGAGGGAACAGGAGGACCATGAGTGTGGTGGAGAGGAGGGATCAAAACTGTGACGACTTCTGGATTGATGGAGTGGGAGTGGGAAGGTGGAGGTGATGATGATCTGTATCATCGGGACGTTTGGATGGTAGGAATTGGGATGCTGTGATGTTGGGTAGGATGAGGAAGAGGAGACAGAGGCTGTTTTTGCTATGGGTTGTTGATAGTGATTATTAGAAGTTCATAATCGACCTCCGTCTTCACAGTCATGATACGAAAAGCCATTATGTTTTGCTCCAGCCATTTCCGCAGCCATGCATCGGTCTTCTCGGTAGTATTGAACACACTCACATGGATATCACTTCAGCCTAGTTTCTGAACATCCCTCAAGCCGATGTTCTCAAAGAATTTCGACTCTGAGTGCAGAAGAGATTTTATACAAAGGTACACTGGGAAACACGCGCTTGCACGGGACAGTCTTGGGTTTTCTAATGGTTAGAGCAAACATTAGTAGGATAGCATTGTAGCCACGAGATTTCACACGCGCACTAAAAGACAGATTTGAGCCAAATGTAATTATATTCGCTCCATCCGTAATACAGACACCTTGACCTATCAGCAAAGCCAACTCGATGCAAATGCTCTGACAGGCCTATCGAAACCTGCAGCTGATTAAAGAAAGAAAGAAGACAAAAGAAAGTTATGCAACGCTCGTAAATGCAGCAAAGATTGTGTTTCTCCAGGCACTCAACTCCATGCCCCAGAGGCGACTCGACTCCGACCTTCCTCTTCACAACCCTTCCTTTGAAGAGTTACACCAGGAGGCGGTTTAAACCTCTACCTTACGACCCTTCTCACTCTCTACAAGGACCTCATGCCGCACAGTCACCGCGTTATCCTTCAGTCCCTCCGCAGTAGACGGCGATCGCTCCGTCGACCATGCATGCGCAACGATGCCGGGGGAGCCAGAGACGAGCGCCATGTCGAGCTGGGGTTTCGAAGAGGAAGCAGATTGATCCGAATCTCGCCACTTGCTGGCTGCCTTTGCGGTTTTCGCGGACTTGGGAAAGTAGATATTGGAAGTGTCTTCGGTGTCGATGACGGAAATGGGGAGGATGTTTGGACGGGCGGAGGAATACTGGAACAGGCGTTTGAAAGCGGACGGCTTCTTCGTCGTAGTGTTCGCAACTGGGTGCTTGAGCATTGACTCAGTCGTGGAAGTCTGGCCGATAGAGGCGGTTTGAGAACTATCCGTGACCGTGGTAGCCTCAGACGACGAGGCATGCGAGACCTTGGACTTGAACGCCGTCTTCGTCTTCTCCGAAACAGAGAGCCAGCTCGTCTTGACTGACGCCGTGCTCGATTCTAATGCCTGCACCACTTTCCCGAGGCCCAGCTTGACCAACCATCCCTTGTACAGCTGGTATGCTTCTGCGCCGGTGCCGAGGAGGAGGAAGATGAGATAGCCGTTTGCGATGCGGATCCAGACCTCGTAGCGGACCTTGCCATTGCTGGGTACGTAGAGGACGGTGTCGCCTGTGTGCTCGTGCACACGACCCCAGTCGTATGCCTCGTTTTGAGTGCGGAGGACGCTGGCGTTGTCGTAAAGGATGTAGAAGAGCAGTGGCAGAGTGCCTATGCAAATGATGAAGGTGACGGCAAAGAGGCGGAGGAAGCGGGAGCTGGTCTGGCCGCGGGCGTTGACGAGGTGGCTGAACTGGGAGCGGTACTTGTAGAGGCGGTAGACGAGGACGACTAGATGGGTTAGCGTCTGTAAGAGGGCGAGAGCAGAATGAGGAGTGAGTTGGGGTGCTTACCGGAGTAGTAGGCCGCAAAGCTGTCGATGATTGGTGGCCAGATCCAGACGAAGACGACGGATGCCCAGCTGGTGTGGAAGCCGGGGCCGCAGCCTTGGATGCCGTAGATGAAGTAGCGGATGGTTTGCACGAAGTAGTACATGACCATGGACAGCACGGGGAAAACCCAGCACCAGAGAAGATCGAAGACGAGTTCCCGGATCCGATGGGCGCGTGATGGAGCCACTACGATGTTCTTGGTATCCAGGACTTTTGCCAGCCTGCGAAGGATGCATGCAAGACCACCGGGAAGAGCGACCCAAGCGCCGATGACGAGCCGGGACTCAATGTCGCAGAGAACGTTGCCGTTCCACCATTCGGTGAGGTTGTCGCGTGGCCAGATGATCGCGTTGATGACATTGACGAGGTTCATGATCATGATCCAGAGGACGAGGCTCGTGGCGGCTAGATTGCGCTGGTGGCAATGCCAGATGAGCATTGGGATGTCGAGGACGATGGTGATTGCTGAGAGAACGGGTATGACGACTGCGACGGTGTAATAGGGATAACTGATCCCTTCCAAAATCGAGGAGTCCATCTTGGATGCTGATGAGAGGAGAAGTTGAGTAAGGCTGTGGAGCTTTGTCGATCGTCGAAGGCAGGCTTGAGGTGTATGGCTGGGAGCTTGAAAAAGGCGGCTTCTGGTGATCCGATAGGCCAATTGTACTGAACTCCTGAGTCGACTTAGGTGCTTTGCGGGTGGCTTGAAGAGAAAGTGACAATGAAGGAGCAGTCGAAGACGAACAAAGATGGAGGATGATGAATGTAGAAGAGGAAGACGAAGCAAGATGTAAGACAGAGCAGGGACTAGAAGCGCGTATGGCCAGTCAATAACTCAATAAGGCCAGCTGCCTCAATAAGGTCAATAAGATCACGCAGCAAACGCCGGTGAAAACGTTCAACGCAGCCAAAAAAGGGATATTTCAAGACTCTGATGTATTAATTGCGCTCGAAAGTCAAATCACCTTATTTCTACTTGTTGCATCTCGCCAGACGCCTCAGAATGCCGCGGATTGTACCCTTTGTGCATGGTGGCCATGGTGGTGCAGTGAGACCAACGGAGATCTCGCTTGACGCTTTTGGGTCTGAATAAGAAGCGGGAGCCATACGCGACTTTTCAATCGCAAAAGCTGCGGGAAGTACCAGAGACACCTCCTGAGCCCATCGAGACAGTCATGGCTAGGCTTGAAGCTCCGGGAAAAGGAGGTTCTTGGGGAGTGTGCTGGTAGGTCGTGTCTGTGTCCTCGCGTTTACCACTGTCCGGGGTCCCCCCATGGACTTTCAAAAACATAGGCGCGATGTCAAGTTCCAAACAGTGTAAATTAGACTGCCTCTTGACTTACTGGCTACTTCCTAGCTGGGCCGCTCCTCACCGTGGTGTCGAGTGAGCAAGATTGGAGCCAAGCAGTGATAACTCCGTATCCGCGGCAGGATATCAGCCATTGGAAGTCGTCAACCGGTTTGGATCGTGCCGAGATGCTTGTCACTGCTTGGGGTACCCCAATGTGTTTTCCAAATCCAGATAAGATGTAAAAGTTGATGCCGTGGGAGCCAGGCTACCTTTTGACTGGCTGAGCATCTGCTAGCCGGGCCGCTCCTGACGGTGGTGCCGAGCGAGCAGGGGTGGAACCTGTGCAATGGTGTATCTGTGTGCCAGAATTTTTCCATTGGGATATGGAAGAAGCCTGTGCTCTAATGGATGTGATGCGAATTCGGCATCGTGGTGTTTGGTGTTGAGTCTACAATTGTCCGAAAGTGGAAAGGTCGGCCTGACGTAGGTCTTGGCGCTCTGCAGCGGCCGGGGAACATCATGCAGTGATTGGAGCGCAACAAGGCGAATCAACAACCACCCTCTCCGCGGCCAGCATGGCATTTGCCTCTTCTGCCGACGACGACGCCATCGCGAACTCGACTGTTCTTGAGACTCTATACCGCAAGGGCATTGCTCGCGCTTCTGTCCGACGGCAGACGCGCATACACGACCTCGGCATCGTCGTCACTTCGTGAAGCTCCTCACTTCCTTCCATTCAAACCATGGCCAACGCGACTGCAGAGAGCTCAGGCGCGCAGATAAATCCTCTCCTTCGACAGAGAATGCTCAGCCGCGCCTCGACCTTCGCCGAAGGAGTGCAGCCTGCTCCAGCAATACCGCGTCGACGGAGCTCTGTCTTGTCGGACCTCTCTGAAAGCCGCCACTCCCTGCGCTCGCGCTCTTCGACAGACAATCTGGCCCGGTCTGGCCCATACGATGGCATGGAGAATCTCATTCAATCAGAGGAGCCATCCCACTGGCATTCGGCGCCCCTCGCTTTTGCGATACTGCCGGCTGTTGGCGGTCTTCTATTCAAAAATGGCAGCTCTATCGTGACAGACGTGCTGCTTCTGGGACTGGGATCGCTTCTTCTGAACTTTTGTGTCAGGACACCATGGTAAATGTTCGCGCTCATGTCGAAGACGACTGAGAGACTAATGACCACAGGGATTGGTATCACGCTGCTCAAGCCGTCCACGTCCTCGATCCGGAACCCGACCCTTACTCTAGCACCATAATTGCGGAGGAAAGTGGCGAAGATGGAGACGGAGAGGTCGCTTCACCGGAACAGACACCCGCAGACCGGTCTCCGAATTTAGAGCAAAGTAGCAACAACACGAAATCAGTCGAACAAGAGGCCGCGGCGGGTGAATTGCGTCGGGAAGAGATTGTCGCGTTGATAGCATGCTTCCTCGGCCCATTAGTCGGCGCATACTTGTTACATGGGATTAGGAGTCAGCTCACGCGACAATCCGAAGGCCTTGTGTCAAACTACAACCTCACCATTTTCGTCATGGCGGCAGAACTGCGACCTATCTCGCATCTGGTCAAGATGAAGAAAGCTAGAATGCTCCATCTGCAGCGAATTGTCCGACCCGAATTAACCCCAAGCCAAGACATTGCAAAAGCCGATGCCCAGGAACTATCCAGGCGGCTGGCTGAAATAGAGGAGCGACTAGCAGAGGGCGGGCCTAAATTCAAAGAGGGAAACGTCCTAGAGATCTGTGGTGTAGTCAGGCAGAATATCCAACCGCAGCTCGACTCGCTGAATCGAGCAATGCGGCGGTACGAAAAACGGCTGACGGCAATGTCAATTCAATCGGAAGGTCGCTTTGGGGAACTCGAGATTCGGATAAAGGACGCCTTATCCCTGGCGGCATCTGCAGCTCGGACTGGCCAGAAGCCCGGGGTGATTGCTATGGCTTTGACATGGGTCAGCAACTTCTTCAAGTTCTGGTTTCAAACGCTATGGGCTGTCTTTGTCTGCCCACTGCAGCTGGCAGTTTCTTGTTCTACTGCCATCAAGTCGTGGTTTGTGCGTCCACAACGAGCAAGTAGGAGAAAAGCGCAGACGAAGGGTGAAGAGCATGCGTCTATCGCAACCTCCCGCATGCACTCCAGAAGTGCTCGATGACAGGCTGCTGGCAGGTACCTTTCTGTATCATTCCTCACTACCACGTATTTATTATTGAGCGTTATGCCGAAGACTCAAATACCTCCTGTTACTTTCCCTACGCTGATTCTAGCCTTTTTCTTATCGTCCATGCAGGTACCACTAATCATCGATACTCTCACCGCCTTGGATTAGTATACACAACACTTCAACCCCATATTTCTCTCCCAACAAGAAACAAAACGGTGTGATACTATCGGCCATTGACGTCGGTAACTGAACCAATTCGGCTTGCCGTAATGCTAAATGCAATAGTCTAGCAAGTGCGACATTACCCCACTACCCCACCATTGACCTGCATCGATCATCAATGTCACCTTGTGATTACATTTGTATGATTCACGTTCACCTATATCTTGGGATACCCTCGTGTACTTGTACGACAGTCTGCTCTGCAATTCCCCATCTCTCGTATATTTTCACCTAACTGGACTCGCCTCAAAGCCTCATCATGCCACTTCCATCCGACCTCCAGATCGACGTCTCCAAGTTCGACCCTACCAATTCCAACCCGAAGACCGAAGTGTTTAACAAGAAGCTTATCCATATAGCAAAGGATGGCCCGCGATGGTATGAG
Organism: Mytilinidion resinicola; assembly: GCF_010093595.1. Lineage (NCBI taxonomy): Eukaryota > Fungi > Ascomycota > Dothideomycetes > Mytilinidiales > Mytilinidiaceae > Mytilinidion > Mytilinidion resinicola. Next base: position 164,993 of record NW_022985443.1, read on the forward strand.
GTACGACTGCGCCAATCATACCAATTGACCGAAACTGTCTGCTAATACAGTTCATACAGGTTGGGGCTGCGAAGTACCGCCAGATGCGTTGGAACGGCGAAACCCCACTCCCTAAGCCCGTCGTGATCGAGTCCGGAGTCAACGGCACCATACCCTCGAGAGACCCAGGTCGCGAATTGACATACCGCCTGTTCAATCCGGAGAAGGGCGAGGTCAAGGGAATATACATGCACATTCACGGTGGTGGCTGGGTGTTGCAGTCGGAAGCATAGTACGTCTTCTTGCGTCTATGGAACGATCAATTGGCTAAACGATGCAGCCAGGACGGCTTGCTAAAGTACATGGCGGACAACACCGGCCTCGCTGTTGTCTCGATCGGATACAGACTCGCCCCTGAGGACCCCTGGCCCGCAGGTGCCGAGGACTGCTACGACTTCGCTGAATACCTCGTCGAACACGGAAAGGAGAGGTTCGGAGGCGAGCTAATGTTCACTGGCGGCGAGGCAAGCTTCTGTGCCCACTACCCTCGATCCATTTCCAGATTAAATGAAGCCTGCTAATACTCGCTATACAGTCTGCTGGCGGCCATTTCGCCGCCCTCGTCTCTCTCTACCTCTTGAAATCCAAACCAAACTTCGCCTTCCGCGGCCTCCTCCTTCACTTCGGCTGCTTCGACCTCTCCGGCTTCCTGCCCATGGTCGACCACCACGAGCGCGGATTGGTCATTGACCACGACATTATGAAGCGCTACATTGACGTGCTGCTGCCCAACACCACCATCGAGCAGCGGCGCCATCCCTCCATTTCCCCCTTCTTCGCCGATCTCCGAGGCTTGAAACTCCCGCCTGCGCTGTTCACATGCGGGACGGAGGACCCGTTGCTCGATGATACGGTGTTCATGAGTGCGAAGTGGATGATGTGGGGGAATGAGGCGGTCGTAAGAATTTACAATGGCGCGCCGCATGGGTTTATCATGTTCCCGCCGGGGACGATTGATGCCGTGCAGGAGGGGTTGGATGCAAGTACTGATTTCGTGAAGGAGAAGCTGGGTTGAGCCGGTGGGGGGAAGTGTAGGTAGGTAATTCGCAAGATGTAAGCCTGTGTGGTAAGTCTTGCAGGAGATGAGTACTAGGTTTCGCCAATGCAGGACCGAGGGTAGAAGGTGAAGCTATGCAAATGCGAATTGGATACGTCCTGTTGCTCGAAATATGATGAGTATGCAACTCTTTTCCAAGTGGTCCCTTTGTGTTCGTTCCCCCGAGTCACACTGGTGTTGATTCTACTCCCTGTCCAATTTCTGTTTCCTTCGCTCTTGGTCTTCCCCGTACAGTGCCTTGCCAGAAGTGCGTGTATACTCATTCACCGCTTTATGTCACGGTGTATCGTGGAGCCGTTCGATGGAGCTGAATAGCGGCGGAGCCTCGAAAAGTCTTACCGGCGGCGGCAAAACGAATTTGCGAGTCTCCTGTTCGGGCAACTCTTGGCAAGTCGCGAGGGCGCCGAAAAGTGTGGAGTACGCAACCCCCCCTCTAACTTCACGACGTGGATTAATTGTGTCTTAGAAACTTCTTCAAAATTACTACACGACTTTACGAATTACGTCCTGGTGTCAGATCTCGGTTAGCTTGCGTGGTTGGTGACCTATTCGCGAGAAAGGTCGAAGACGCCGGGAAGCTCGAAATTCTTCTTTCGCGGCGACGGGAAAACAAAATGGCGAGTCTCCTCTTTTGGCAACTCTTGGCAAGCCGTGAGTGCGACGGAAAGTGTGGAGTACGCAACCCCCCGTCTAACTTCACCACTTGGACTAACCACTTCCTAAGAACTCCATCAAAAATACTACCCGGCTGTGCGAATCACGTCCTGGTGTCGAATTCGCGCCAGTTTGCGTGGTTGTTGCGCTACGAAGTGAAAAGGCTCAAACGGCGGGCGGCTCCAAAATCCTCTTTCCGGGCGACGGCAGAACAAAATCGCGAGGCTCCCTTTCTGGCAACTCTTGGCAGGCCGCGAGGCCGTCAAAAAGTGTGGAGTACGCAACCCCCCCTCTAACTTTATCACATAGGCTAACAGCGTCTCCAAAAGTTCTTCAAAAATACTACTAGACCGTGCGAATCACGTCTCGGTGTCAAAATCGTGCTAGCTTGCGTGGTTGTGGAGCTATCTGTGAAAAGGCTGAATATCGGCGTGAGGGCCAAAACTCCTCATTCTCGGGGGACGGCGAAACAAATTCGCGATTCTCCCTTTCTGGCAACTCTTGGCAGCCGTGACGAGTTCGAAAAGTGTGGAGTACGCAACCCCCCTTCTAGATCAACGAAAACTACAAAATTCGCCACGGAAAGTTCTTAAGAAATACTAGTTGACCGTGCGAGCCACGTCCCGGTGTCAGATTCCTATTAGAGGTTGTGGTTGCTGCGCTATCTGCGATGAAGGGATGAAAAGCTCGAAACCTGGATTTTTGTCGCCAAGCCGACAAAGCTTACTAAGCCGGCGACCTAGAGTTGCGAGGGCGACGCATGTTTGCCCAGATGGCTCGACCGGGACAGCTCGCAGAACAGATCTGAGAATAGTATCTCATTTGCCTAAGTAGGTCGCATCTCACAAGAAGTTTCGGAAAGCACATTCTAGCTCCCCACCCGAATAGCTGCGGTCTCCTTAGGCTGCGCGGAAGAAAGGACGCACGCGACAGGAAAGAAACCTCGAAGAACAGCAACACCAACTTCAACTTTGACTTCACGATTACGGTAATGGTTAATGGACGGGAGAATTTCATATACGCTAGCTCATCCTGATGCTAACGTAAGATCGCAAGAAGCATACAATCTCGTCACTCATATCCTCCCTCCCCTCTCAATCCGACCATCCCTCCCCGACAAGCCAGTCCGTTCAAAGCCGAACCGTCAAAGTTAATGCTTGTAGTTGAAGCAATCCTTACACTTACCATGCCCGCAATCGCTGCAGATGCCCCAGTCATCGTAGTTGTCCGCCGCGCAGTCGCTACACCACCACTCTTTGCGTTGATGGAGAATGGGCGCTGCCTCGGATTTAGATAGGTATTGATGTGGTCTGAGCCAGTGGGTGAGCCATTCGAGCATTTTGTGGAGAATAAAGGCGGTTCTGGGCGGTCGAGGAGATAAAAGTATCGGAAAGCCACTATACCTGGAGGATGTTGGAGCATTCAAAGGGTAAAAACTAGCTGTGAAGGAGCGGGGAAAGATTGCGCGTCAGCGCTCAGGAGAAACTTCATCGTACACATCGTGGCTTCATTGCGGAGTAGTGCGCTGGCTTTATCGAGTCACTGCGTCGGACCTTCACCGACTTCGAGCTCGAAGGCTAAGTAACACGAATCCGCTTCAATCAAGCGTAGCTTCCGCGGGTGTTCAGTGATCACGGATCAAAGGCGAACCGTTTGCGAGTAACTGTGATTGGATTCAACTATCGCCCTACGATTGTGACAAGCCTCTCGTGGAAACAGAGCTGCTCGCTGAACAATCATCATGTCTAAAAAAGAAGAGAAGTGAAAAGAAATGAAACCTTCCCTCAGAGGAAGAGCAATCACATAAGGCCAAGCAAGAAATAAAGAAAACCTTCGGGCAAACTCAACGCAGACCTCCGCCTAATAAGCAGTCCGCTCAACGATCTTCCCGTTCGTACCCCTCCTGCTGAAAGTGTCCTTGCCCCAGACGACTTCCGGAGCCTTGCCTTCCGCAGATTTGCTCTTCTTGACCTGCTGGTTGGCGTTGGCTGGGTCCGCGCTGTACGGAGCCAACGCTACCCCCTGCGCAAATGCCTGCCATCCGGACGCTTTCTCAACCTTTTCCTCCAACAGGCCTGGCTTCATGACCGGCGCCGCAGTGGGAGCGGCTGTGTCCAAGCTCGTTGCAGTTGTAGCAACGGCCTCTGAACTGAAACTGGCGGCGGGCCGGAGCGGGCTTGGAGGATCTGTCGCTGTTAGACGCCGTGCCCGAAGATTTTTGTGGGCTCGAGCCGGTGGAACTTGGGTTTGAGTCGGGCGCTTTGGCGGTGGGATTGGCGCAGCGTGGTAGTGAAGGAGAAGGAGAATGGCCGTCATCACGGGATGAAGGCTCGGAAGCCCCCCGAGTCTCTGAAGTATGAGCCCCCAGGACGTGATCAGCAGAGATCATAGACTCCGCATTCACGGTGCCTGCGGCCTCTCCGTTCTCCATAATCTGATCTCCTACGGTCTTGTCGACATCAGCAGGAACTTCTGTAGCGTCAATCACGACGCAGTCCTCAGCGTCAACGCCTGGCTTGATAGCCTGAGTCGATTTTGGGGGGCTGGAAACCTTCGCGTCAACATATTCAGAGACCACTTCCGAGTTTTCGTAGTACTTGTCATCTAGGCGGTTTTCTTCGGCGTCATCGTTAGGAATGTCCTGCTTCGGTACGAGGGTAGAGCAACCAGTGGAGGGTGTTGCTTCGGAGATGTATGGAAAAAGGACAGAGGCGACGCTCGAGGTCTCGGTCTCCCATGAGATATTCTCTCCATCTTCTCCTTCGTATCATGTTAGTAATGTAGGAGAATATATGCGCGAAGAAAGCTTACCTTCGACTTCTTCGAACCCCTCTTCATTCTCATCACTCGCTTCATCTCCATCATCTTCATAGTCTTCCGCAGACTCCTCAATACAGTATTCAATGCCTCCTAGGGGCATGTCTCTCTCGGGTTTGCCATCCGCACCGATAGTGATGCGATCGAACATCGACCTTCCTGTCGATGTCACGGGAGCTTGCGTCTCATCATTCACTACCTCATCAGACGCAGCTTCGTCGGAAATAGCTTCATCGGACATAGTCTCCTCTTCAGAAGCCGACAAGACATGTTGTTCCTCTTCAAGAGTAGTGACACCAGGATCCTCCCCACAGACGGAAGAAAGATTGCCGAACATAGCCTCTTCGTCGAAGCTATCCTCTTCTTTGAAGACCTCTAAAACCCGCTCAAGCTCTTGAATCTTAGATGCTAAGATGGCACACTCGGCCTCGGAGTCGCCAAGTTGGCGCCGCAGAGCCTCGCAATCAGTGCATGCGTGAGATTCGGAAGAGATAGAGTAGGCCTTTGGCGATCCAAAGGTCGTCGAGAGGGGTTTACGATTATCTGTACGCGGGTGAGTTAGCACGATGTCTTGAGTCTGATATTGGATGCAATACATACCAGTTTCAGAAACCATCCTCGATTCGCTCCTCTTGGTCTTGGTGAAGAACCTTTCGATCAACTCTTGCTTCAGACAAGGGCTGTTGACGCGAGTCGACGGAGAGCCTGAGACTGGCTCGGAAGGGCGGCGCGAAGACTTTGCGGAATGCTTCGACGAAGTGGAAGCTTTGTCGTGCGCGGCTGATGCTAGCAAGGCTACGTTGAAGGAGGTTAGGCACGTATTTTATGAGTTACAGAAGGGAGCCAATCATACCTTTGTATGCAATTTTATCAAGAGCCTTCTGGTATAGCTTTCCTGTGTAATCCCGAAGTTCTGGAGGGATATCGACACCGTCCACGCCGCGAGACCCAAAGCCTCGAGAAGCGGGGGGTGGGGTGGGAGACGGCAAACTAGTCTTGTTCGACATGGTGAAAGACAGACAAAACGGGGAGGATGAGGGTATGAGCGGAGGGAGAGAAGGAGAGGAGATTTGTGGTGTTGCAGCACAGTGCTCGGGCATACGTGGGTGTGTTGTGGTTGTCAAGACACGGCGGTGCAAGTGTGAGGAAGGAAGTGGCTCAGTTCGGGTTGATGGGGGATGTTATGTCTGTCGTAAACTAGTTGTCACGTGCCTGCAGGTACAATTAGTGAATAGTTGGACCGGGGAAAACCTGCCTGCTCGAACGTTCGAGAGAGGTTGTGTCGTCGTGTGGGAGAACCAATTCACTTTCATCACACCACGGCATTGTGTAAGGGAATCAGAGGCGAAAGCAGGGTATCCCGAAGAAGCCTCCAATAGAGAAGATCGAGGAGAAGAACTGTTGAGTCGAACCGCCATTTCAACCACCCCCCTCCCCCCCCCCAACCCAAGAGAATCCTCGACAAGGTGATGTTTATGGAAATCCTGTGATACACCTTCTACCGAGGACTCGGCACAAGTCTAGTGAGTTGACAATTACATTGACCAGCGCCACCTTTGTCTCCATGGTAACAACAAACACGGTGCAATTGCAGCGTCTCTCCCTCGGCATTCTCCTTCGCGTTTCTAAAGGTCATGCTCGCTCAGTGACTGCTTGTACTAGGAGTGCAATTGCTGACCGCGAATGGCGATCCCGTCCAGGTTGACTAATTCTACTACTCAATGTTAACACAAGTGCTAAGCTCGTTGGAATGGATATGCATGCATCCCAATAGGAATCAATAGCGATTTTGACGAGCAATGTAATGAGTCCCGCGGCGAAACCCGCTGCGAAGATAGCCACGACCAATTTCGTGTAGTAACCCTTTGCGCATTCTTGGCAGTCGCAAGCTCGAAGGTTGTGTCTGCAATAGTAGTATCCGTACCAGGAGCGTAGTTCGTGCGAGGCGGGCGCCATGGTGATGAAGTTTCGTGGGTGGATAGGGGCCTGGGGTAGGAAGGTGGTGGATGAGCTAATTTAAGGCCTGTTAACTTTTACATCGCCCGCTCCCACTCTTCCACCCCCCATGGAGTGCCTTGATAGATTCACCGTGTATGCAGACCCCTTACACGAGCGGCCGGACTTGAAGCGTCCAGGAATGCAGTGACAGCATCCAGATGCAGCTATTCTCAATAATCCTGAAGCCTTTCAACGTGCTATATATACTGTAGAAATACGGGTCTAATATGGGGTGTGCAGAGCTTTACATTCACTAGGAATATTCTTGGAATGGCGTGGGGGATCCTACTGTGTTTCCCACGAGCGCAAACGTCCAATACGCAGCCTCTACTCTAGGATGTGAGGCTACTTGGTCTATTATTCGAGTTGGACAACCTTATATAGCGCCGTTTGAGGTCCTCCAACGTATTATCAGAAATGAAAATATGATGTCAAAAGCCCTACAGCATAGACTGGACTACATGAAAACGCACTTGCTCTTAATGACTTTGAAGCCATTCAATGTGCTATACGTGCTGTAAACCCATAGGTGTGATATAAGGTCTGCAGAGCTTTACATTCACCGAAATATCCTTAGAATGGTGTGGGGAAGTCTACTATGGTTTCTACTTGCCCAAACTACAACATGAAGCCTTTCATATATGCTGCGAAGCTATTCAACGTGCTATACGTGCTGTAAAAGGATAGTTGTGATATAAGGTCTACAGAACTTTACATTCACCAGAAATATTCTTAGAACGGTGTGGGGGAGTCTACTATGTTTCCCACGTGTGTAGAACTACAATATAAAGCCTGTAATATAGGCTGTAAAGCCATCTAACACGTTTTACACGCTGTAGAAGTACGTGGTCTAAAATAGGGTGTGCAGAGCTTTACATTTACTGAAAATATTCCTAGAATGGTATGGGGGAGTCTGCTATGTTTACCATGTGCGCAAAACTCCTATACAAACGTTCTAGTCTAGGCTGTGAAGCTATTCGACGTACTATATATGCTGTCGGAGTCCGTAGTCTAATATAAAGCGTGTAGAGCTTTACATTCACCAGGAACATTCTTAGAATGGTGTGAGGTGGTCTACCACATTTACTATGTGCGCAGAACTCCCATACAAACCTTCGAATCTAGGGTGTGAAGCTATTCAATATGCCGTACATGCTGTCGGAGGCCATGGTCTAATATAAAGTGTGCGGAGTATTACATTCACCAGGAACATTCTTGGATGGTGTGAGGCGGTCTACTGCATTTACCACGTGCGCAACACATCAGTCCAAAGCCTATGCTCTAGGAGGTGAAGCATTTTGGTCTGCTATTAGGCTTGTAGAAAACCAGGGGCTGATATAGAGTGTATTCACCTTGACATCACGGTCATCCTGTTTTAGTTTAGCGTGAGGTGGTCTAGCTGTATATCCACGTGCGCAAAACACCAGTCTAAAGCCTGTGCTCTAGGATGTAAAGCTATTCAATCTGCTATTACACCTGCAGAGAACCAGGGGCTGATATGAAGTGTATTCACCTTGACATCACGTTCATCCTTTTTCAGTTTAGCGTGAGGCGGTCCAGCTTCATATTCACATTGTCAAAGTCACAAATGAAGAGGTTCAGTTTGACCAGTGCATGATTCATTAACTGCATATCTGGTCCCCAGTACGAAACGCCGAAAACATGTGCCAAAGTGACCAATTCTCCCAATTGCCGGATCAACTTCAAGTTCCCCCAACAGTACCGAAAGTTAGTAGTCCGGTTCCAGAAGGTTGTCGAAGACGGGAGCCAACCGTCAGAGTCGGTTGCCATGCCATTCAGATCCAGGGTCGGTGGTCACGCAGTCACAAGAATCAAAGCAAAATCAAGAGTCAAAGCAATGTCCTCCAACCACAAAGCCCAAGGCAAAGGTGAAGAAAGACAGAAGGGAAGAGATATACCGTACCTTACAAGTCGATGAAGTCGTCGCAGACCGTCAGAGTCGCGCCAGCAAGACGGAAGTCGTGATCCAACTGGTCCACGTCTTGGCCATCGATGAAGTACGTGCCGAACGCCGACTCGTGAACGAGGACGGTGCGCGCAACTGGTTGGATTGGTTCCTGGAGTGATTCCCAGAGCGTTGCAAGAAGGTTCAGCTGGGTAATAAACATCATCGGCAGGTCCACCATGTCGTCCTCGGTTGAATAGCCGTATAGGTCGACAGCCGTGACGTGAAGGGGTAGTTGGGTAGCGAGGTTGAATTGTGGCTGAGAGTCCAATCCCTGTGCAATTGCCATTGGTGGAAGATGCACTCGCTCCAACAGTTTGAAGTCCTTCAGATCTCCAAGATTGCCAAGCGAGCCATGAACTGTTGAATAGAAGTCGAGACCAAGAAGGCGTAGAGACTCAAAGTGGTGGCGCCCGATACGGCACAGATGGTGCACATCGATGTCGTCCTCCGTATAAGGGATGTGCAGATCAAGCTCCTCCAAACGCTTGCAACCTTCAACGAGGTTCTTCAAGTTGTCCATGCCGGCATAGAAGCGCTTCAGGCTGAGAGACGTAATATTTGAAGACGACTTTGGAACAGCGCAGGCCGTGTCATCACCCTGTTTCCCAGACAGGCGGCCGAAGCCGGCAAAGCGGCGGAGCGATGGGAGCGCGAAGATCGGAGTAAGGTCAGCCATGACAATACCGTCTAAGCAGATGGTGATGTTCTTCAAGGCTCTGAAAGTGTTCGTGACTGTCAGAGCGGATCGAGTGAAGGTAGATTCGCCTAGGGCTATTCCTTTCATTGCCTTGCCATGCGGGGATCGGAGCTGGTCGTAATTCCACGTCCCGATCTGGTTGCGCGCAATGTTGGGGTCCATGTAGACCGAGCCGTTGAGGAGGAATGTCTGCAGGTTCGGAGTGAGCATCATGATGAGGCCTAGCTCCGCGGAAGGGTTTGAGACGCCCAGATCCTTTACGCAGTCTAGGCCAGTGCCCTCAAGACGAACAGAGTTCAGAAGCTCAGCGGAGCTCAGGCGTAGAAAGTAGTCCATGAAATTGCCCAAGTCCACAATAGCTAGGTCTTGACTCATGAACTCTATACGCTTCACAGCGTAACCAATGCTCGGATCCTTAAGCAGCTTGGCAACGAACGACTTGACAGCATAATCGGAATACAGCCCAACGTTTACGTAGACGTAGGGTTCGAAACAGTCGTAGAAGCGCTTCGAAGTTAAGTGCAGGTTGTAAAGCGGGTCTGACCACCAAGGATCATGTGGGTTGGCTGGCAGAGTGGCGGTTCCAGGAGTCTCATCATCAAGCGAGCTGGTGATGAGAGCATCGACAATGTTGAGCAAGATCTCATCCGGTACAGTGGTGAGCGAGGCTGGGGCACGGTCCGGGTCACGCCAAGCCTCTAGGAAGGCTGCCATCTCGGCCTTGGCGGCGGCCTTCTTTGTCTCATCATCGTCGACTACATCGTGTTCAGATTAGCATGCTCATAAACTTGCACAAATGATTGGATTCTGGCTGTAGATACAATCACCTTGATCAGCATGACGCATGTCATGAGCGGCGCCAGTGGGTACGTCGGACGCGTCAGACGCGACGGGAACTTCGAGACCGGTGGCGGTCTGCTCAATATGGCCGACTACACCATGTTCAGATTAGCATGCTCATGGACTTGTACAGGTGATTGGATTCTAGCTGTAGATACAATCACCTTCGAAAGCATGAGCCATGTCTTGAGCCACGCCGGTGGGGGGGTCGGACGCGTTGGACGCGTCGGAACCTGCGAAAGTGACACACTCGAAGCCCAAGGCAGGAGGCTGCTCAGGCATCTTGATGGACGGGCGACTTGTCGTGAGTAGTTGGTTGGCCAGTCAAGGAGCTCGGTGAATCGTGAAACGATAAAAGCTGATGTCGAGAGTGGTGGAGAGACGGAGGAGAGCAGGCGGGCGAGGAGTTTTTAAAGGCAAATGTGGGCGCCAAGGCGCTAGAAACGTGCCCAGGAATCCTCGACGCGTCCGATCCGGCCTGCACGGCTTCCGAGGGGTCGGGCCGGCGACAGTGAGCCCGGCCCGGCAGTGACGCAGCCTGTCACAGGCATGGAACAGTTTGAGCAGGGCCTGGTACGTCGTCAAAGGCATCCAAGGCATAGGACACCGCGGCGCACACCGTGTTATGCTGCGCTGCCAGGCGGCCGCTATGCAGCCAGACCGCCTGGCCACCACAAGCCTTTGGTTTTGCGGTGGAGTATAGAAAGAAAAGTGGAGTGTAGAAGGAAGGGAGGAAGAGGACCGGGCGACGAGCTTTTATAGACGGCAGGACTGCACATACGGGGCAGGCAGGTGCCTGGCCTACCCCATATGAAGGATAGAAGCTGAAGACGAAGAGCCAAGAGTCGACGGGGTGTATTGCAGGAGGAAAAGTGGAGTATAGGAGTAACGGAGGAAGGGAGCCGGATGACGAGCTTTTATAGCCTGAAATACAGCACATACGGGGCAGGCAGGTGTCTAGCCTGCCCCGTATGAAGGAGAGAAGCTGAAGATGAAGCGTCAAAAGTAGACGAGGTGCAGTGCAGGAGAGAAAGTGGAGTGTAGGAGTGAGGGAGGAAGAGAGTTAGGCGACAAGCTCTTATACACGACAGGACCAGCACATACGGGGCTGGCATCTGACTAGCCTGCCCCGTATGAAGTATTTAAGTTGAAGACGAAGAGTCGAGAGGAGACGAGGTACAGTGTAGGAGGGAAAGTGGAGTGTAAGAGGGACGGAAGAGGAGGACCAGGCGACGAGCCTTTATAGGCAACAGGACCAGCACATACGGAGCGGGCAGGTACCCAGCCTGTCCCGCATGAGGATAGGAGCCGAAGAGCTAAGAGCAGACGAAGTCCAGTGTAGGAGGAAAAGTGGAGTGTAGGAGGGAGGGAGAAGAAGGGGTCGGCGAACTTTTATAGGCGAGAGGACCAGCACATACGGGGCAAGCGGGTGCCTAGCCTGTTCCGCATGAAGATAGAAGCGAGAGAGTTAAGAGTAGATGGAGTCCAGTGCGGGAGAAAGGTGGAGTTTAGAAGGGAGAGAGGAAGAAGGGCCGGTCGACGAACTTTTATGGACGACATGACCAAGACATACGGGATAGGCATCTGCCCTGCCCCGTATGAGGAAGAGCCGGATAGCCAAGAGATTGCACCAGTGGTGCAACGAGATTGATTCCAAATTTAGCAACAGAAAAATAATAGAATTTGGCTACATGTTCCTGGAAAGAAGAGGAGTCTATTCAACATCCGGGAACCCCATGCGCAGATGGAACTTACAAGGCTTCGGGAGAGATGCCACCAAGGGGAGATATCTGTGACGGTGGATGCTGATGAGCTACCTAGGTAGGAATGCGACGATTCCAGGGCAAGCCGGCTGCTTTTGCAGTCAAATCCTAAAGCAAACAACACGCCAGCATCTCCGGAAGGACTTGGCTCAGGTTCCTAACATCCTACCGTTCTTGTGCGCTCTGCTCTCCGAAAAGCAGGGAGCGGCTGGACTGAGGCAACGTTATAGGCAAATTTAGTCCATATTTCACATTAGCGTATCGTAGACACCGCCCCGAGCATTGACGATGATATAGCTTGGAGGTGGCTGAATGAGATATGGGATCTGTCACAGTTTTGTTTAACGAAGGCTGCTAGAAGAACAAAGAACCGACACCCGCCAAAGCATCTACAAATACACTACTATAGCGAAGATTGATCTTGTAGATGGGCCGGAGACGGGCTGATAGTAACGTACGGAGTCCGGCACAGACTTCGATGAAGAAATGGTGTTCAAGGCAGGTCCGATGCCTTGACGATGACGCATCCCCGGAAGAAGAAACGCCAAGGACGCGATTCCAGAGCAACACGGTGACTGAGGACGGTGTAGGGCCAGCAGAGCACCCTTCAAGATGTTTCCAGGAGGATTCCTAGCTTTTGAAGGATATGGAGATGTGGGTGAGGTGTCGTGGTGAAGAGACGCAGCATGTATTGCGGTGGTGAGGTTGGGAAAAGCTTCGGTGTGGCATTCTCCGGGGCCAAGGCTGGGGGCTCCCAACTAGGGGGCTATTCTAAACCCCGCTCTGCCTTAGCTCAATCTTGCGACTTCACCTGATCCATGGATCTCCTGCCACGGCAATCTCGCATACCCCCATAGTCGACACGTGGCGACCATGGCAAGTTCCTCCCGCCACCTGCTGGGACTTCCCGGGGAGCTGCTGGAGCATGTCCTTTCGTTCCTCCACCCCAATGACACTGTTCACTTTGGCCGCACGTGCCGCTCCGCCTACGACTTCACACGCCCGTCGAACAAGCTGCTCTGGCGTTCGGCGTTCTTGCACGTCTTCGACGATCCCCGGGACGTCTGGGCTGAACTGCTGCCTTCTTCTCGAGCCCTGACGAAGACCCGAGAAGCCGGCTGGGACTGGCATGACGAGCTGGGCCGGCGAATGCGCGTTCTACGAGTGTTCCAGGACGATGATGTCGATGCCATTCAAGGAAACCATGATGAAATCACCGGCACCATCATCGACACCTTTGAAACGGCTTACATCGCCACGGGCCGGAATTTGACCTATCTAGACCAGGTATTCCAGGCTTCTTCTAATGCCGAAAGACTCGTTCATGATTTCCACAACGGTATTGAGAACTACTGCGCATCAAATGATACGCGGGTTGATCGGTCCATGATTACGAGATCTATGGTCCCTAGACAACCTGTTTCGCCTGATTCTTCGAAATTGCACGTTTTCTACGGACCAACCCGCCGAGAGTTCGCTTCGAAACCTTCTCGAGTGGGGGCGAGGGCTGTCGTTTACGATTGGTCTATTACAGGCCCGGATGCCGATCACGGGCCATTCATCAAAGATCTCAGCGGTCAAGTCAATTGGACATCAATGGAAGCCATCGCTAGTCTTATGTCGCGGAACTTTGACTCCGCAAAAGACGTACATCTGGAGACTCCGATCGGCTTCCGGAACAATATTCGCCATTTATCGCCCCAAAATCCCGAGTTCCCCAACGACTGGGCTGGTGTATCTGGAAAGTGGATTGGCACTTACGCTTTTCTCGACTACAGAGATTTGGTGCATTACAACATCGCTCATGGCCCAGAACATGGCGCTGGGTTGGAGTCGTATGAAGAGGCGACCGGAGATCTCATGCTTTTGGACCTAAGGCTGGACGAATCCGACGAGGCCAAGAACGATCCCAGATTTCGCACGCCGTTACCAGTATGCGAGGATCTTCCTGTGCTGTATTTCTCCGGTATTTCACGAAGTCATCGTTCTCACACTCCACGTATCAGCATCCGGGGAAGTGCCTCTTTAGTCCCGGGAGGCAGAGAGGTTCGATGGCGCTTCCTTATCAAGTGAGTTTTTTGTTCGCATCACGGTAGTCATCACTAACCGGGAAGCAGTTACGCGGGCGCAGACCAATGGCAACTTGAAGGAGTCCAGCCCGGAGGCGTTCGCTCAGGAGGTATTTTTGGCATCTGGACGCATTGCGATCATGATGAGAATGGCCCGATTGGGCCGTTCTGCTACTACCCTTATTCGCTTTGTGAGAACAAGGAAGAGCTTGACTTCTGACCTCAGCGAGCTTTGCTTAAATATGTACATGAATTAGGTTTGATCTCATCTTTCTCCTCGGCATTCGCTTCGAATTTACGTAAATTCACGACACCAATGCTGTGAAAGCCCGTCTATCGTCCCTCCCTGCGTAGTGAGACACCCTTCGTGCCGAGACATAGAGGAGTACTTTGACTTGAAGCAACTTGATTTCGGTGCACACAATGATATTTGGGTCAGTTCTATATAGGTTATTTGCGATAGCTATTCATAAACATTTAAGAGGCTTGGTAAGTTATTACTAGCCTTGTGTCCGCTATGGCGCCCGAATTCATGTAGGATCGCTACGCTGATTGGTACCTCTAACCGAAGCGATCGCTAGTTCCGGCTAGTGCGAAATGACGCCGCACGTCCACCTCAGCTGCTAAGTAAGCAGTGCGGGACACTTTCTTGTCACCTCGCAGAGTTTCAATGCTCTTCTAACTAATCTATTTCAATCTCTTCTAACGCCCCCCCCTGGGTGGCGCAAAACCCCCCGTGCCGCAATAAATTCATTATTTAGGCATCTCACTCTCTCCCTCACGATTCCATCAGGGTTTAATTAGTCTATTATTATTCTTTAGACACTTCTCCCTAGGAGACTGGTGTGCAGCTAAAAAATTACGATGTTCTTGATCATGCTGTTGATCATTCCTTTCAGAGCATCCGGAACGGCATTAGCTTTACACCCCTGCTGCACCACGACTATCTACCACATTTTATATTTCGGAGCATTGCACCGATAGTCCTAGGACGAAAAAATGCCTCTAAGCTTTACGGCAATAGGCCCTTAGAAGCATACATTCCGTATTTATCCATGCGAAGGGGTCCGCAGTGTCTCTTGGCATGAGGGTTTAGCGCGCTTACGTAGGGAGGTATTAGATATCTAACTAGTCGTACTGTATTTTACGCTATGCTTAAAATGCGGTGCTCTTCTAGGAACGTCTTGGGACGGTCACGTGCTGGCTTTTTTGGCAGCTGGGCGTGCGCGTTCATTGTTGCCACCTGGCAGTTGCTAGCGAATGCGGCTTCACCCAAAACGTGGCCGCAACATGTATTCTAACTTACCCCACCACACCACCCGTAAGTGGAAGCCTTGCACCCCACCTTATGTATCCGGTTAGGCACCATTAGCTTAGGCACGTGATTTGCCACGGTACAAGAAGGTACTTCTCTACCACCGCTTGAGCTGACAAGGGTGTGGCCAGAGCGAATCGGCCACCCTCCCTGCTAGCCGTGGCGATATCAAATGCGAAGTCGTCCTCGAAATTATTCAAATATCGCCTACTAAGCACATTCGCCTGGCCACGTGATAGGTGCCTCTTGCAGCTCAGCCGCGTTGCTCCCGCCCCACCAGTCCTCTCACACCTTCCCTTCATGCACTTGCCAACCAACGTAGTGGCAGTTCTTTGGATACTTGGCCCGTGGACATCTTGCTTACCTCTATCCTAACGATTTCTCTAGCTTGAGCTCGCTGATAGTTCTCTCCTCATGCGTCTTTTGCGGCTTGAAGATGACGGCGAGTTCAGCCTGACCGACTATATTGGCTACGATGTCCCACCGTATGCGATCCTTTCGCACACTTGGGGAGCGTATAACGAAGAAGTTACATTCAGAGACCTAGTGGATGGTGTAGGCAAGAGCAAAGCTGGCTACAGCAAGATCCGCTTCTGCGGAAAGCAAGCTGCTCATGACGGCCTACAATACTTTTGGGTGGACGCCTGCTGCATTGATAAGTCAAGCAGTGCAGAGCTTTCAGAAGCCATCAACTCCATGTTTCGCTGGTACCATGATGCGGCGAGATGCTACGTGTATCTGTCCGATGTTTCAGTCAGCACTTCTGATGGGGACAGCAAATTCTCTCGAAGTTGGAAACCAGCATTCAAGAAAAGCAGGTGGTTTACTCGTGGCTGGACGCTTCAAGAGCTTATTGCTCCAACATCAATTGAATTCTTCGCCATGGAGGAACAGCGGCTTGGTGATAAGCAATCACTAGAACAAACTCTCCATGAGATAACAGGGATCGCCATTACAAGACTGAAAAGAGCTACCCTCGGATTCTCTCGCCCGAGCTGGAAAATGTGAATTCTTCAGATCAATCCGAGCTCCAACCGCAAATATCTGAAAACGGAACTTCGACTACTATGTCCCCCGTGGTTTTATATCCCAATCAGCTTGCAGATTTTGGTTTCCGTATTTTCATCCTCGACCCTGGAGTGATAGGAAGCAAAATCACCGGCCGCATTGAGGAGTTCAGCCTCTTAGATCCTCCAGTATACAACGCTCTGAGCTATGTATGGGGCCAAGAGCCCGCAATACACCGGGTGTTCGTAAACAGCGAAGCGACTTTTATACGACCAAATCTTTTCCATGCACTACAACGGATAAGGCTACGAACAGGTTACCTTCGCATATGGGTAGACTCCCTTTGCATCAATCAGCTCGATGACTTAGAAAGGAATGCGCAAGTCAGACAAATGGCAACTATCTACCGCAAGGCCAGCAGTGTCTTGATCTGGTTAGGCGAAGAGGACTCAACTAGCAAATTTGCCATGGAATTTGTGCCTAAGATAATTCGAAGCGACTTTCAGTGGGATGGCTCATGGTGGGAACAATACGGTTTTATTACCCTGGCCCAGATTTTGGAAAGACCTTGGTTTCGACGAGGCTGGGTTCTCCAAGAAGCTGCATTCTCAACAAACTCAACTATTTACTGTGGCGACCGTCAAGTCCATATGGACCATTTTGCCATGACTATAGACTTGGTTCGGGCTAGGCTCAGCAGCATACTACCGTCTTTCAGTCGCACAGGAAATACAATGCGGACAGAGATATTGGCCAACTTTCATGACTCACCTGCAGTTAAGCTTCTGGATACCATCGAAGGTGTATTCAGAAAGTCTGAGGATGGACACATTCTTCATCGTAGAATGTCCTTAGAGACGCTTGTGGCTTTGGGGACTTCCAGTGAAACGACCGATCAGCGAGATACAATCTATGCTTTGTTGAATCTGGCTAGTGACATAGCAGCGTGGTCACAGCCCGACCAATCCGACGCCATAATTCCGAATTACGGCAAGAATGTACTGGATGTTTATGTCGATTTCATTCTCCACTGCTGTCACCATTCAGGGTCATTGGATATCATTTGCCGTCCTTGGGCGCCAATTTCGTCCTCTATAGTACATACTACTGGCCAAGACAGGCGAGCCGACCACACATTACTAAAATACCCGTCATGGATAGCGCCCAGAGACGGTTTACCTTTCGGCGATCCTTCTCGGCGATTGAAACACCGTTTACATGGCAATCCATTCGTTGGCAGCCATCAGAAGCCTGTTTACAATGCTCATTACGGATTGAAACCTCATGTTTCTGTGGGAAGAAATGAAGTCGACGGGGCATGTGATGGGTCATTTTACGCGAGTGGTATCATTCTCGGGGAGGTTGCTCGAAAATCAACAAGATTGGCGAGTGCTATTGTAACGAAAGAGAGTTTGGAAATCCTTGGAACGATCTCTCGCAAATCTCACTCAGATCTTATCAATATGCCAGACACCATTTGGCGCACACTTTGTGCAGACCGTGATGGCAGAGGCCAACCTGCGCCGTCGGTCTATCGAGTGGCAATGCTTCACCTGTTGCAGATCAGCTTTAAGACTCCGAAACCCGAGAGTTCTACTAATCTGCTCGAGCATATGTCTAGTATTGATATTGAAGAACTTTTGGACACCGAAATACCCATCCACGTCAAGAAATACCTTGCGGTTGTTCGGGATGTTATTTGGAATCGTCGAACATATAAGTCAAAAGTGAATGATGGCAATAAGGGACCTTTGGTCGGCCTTATACCTCAAAACGCGAAGGTCGGTGACCAGGTGTGTATTTTGTATGGCTGCAGTGTGCCAGTTATCCTTCGGAAGCTGCCTAGCTCTGATGATGAGAGTTGTTGGCAGTTGATTGGCGATGCATACGTTTACGGAATTATGGATGGGGAAGTAATTCGTTCGGCATCAACACAGACACTTAAGACCACAGAAACCAAGTTTAAAATACGATAAGGCCCTGCCTTAGTCGGAAATGGTCATGTGATAAGTAGGCAACCTGTTCAATACCATCAATTCGCATGCACGCATACACACGATCTTCGTAAAACTTTGGCCTAAGAATGTTAATGTGATTCTTTATGGGAATTCTCGACCTTTAATCTACCCGCATATCATAAGCTATTAGTCTAACGACCTAAGCTCGTGAATGCTAACTGATGACATCATTATGGTATTACAATACGTCGAACTGCTTGGTTCTCCACTCCTGCGAAAGGACACCACGTCGTGAGAAGTTATTAGCGAGAACGTACTCCAGTTACAGAACATGTCCTTGGCCTTGAGCATCAACACCCAACATTATCGCTAGAGGCCCTGAACAAGTAACAATTAGAGAACATAGGGATCGATTAATAGAGAGACTTAGAATAGCTTATTGTACATGCATGGGCGTAAGTGCCCTACGCGTAGCTTAGAAGCAATCACTTACTTTATAGTATTCTCTTTCAAGTCTAAAGCTGTAACGTGCTTCCCTGGGTGGCGAGAAACCCCCCGTGCCGAGAAAAATATATTGTTCAAGGATCTCAAGTCTTTCCTCGTGAGCCTATGAAGTTATAGTTAATATATTAATATTCTTTAGACATTTCTCCTCAGAATATCAGTCTGCAACTAGAAAAATACGACGATCTTGGTCATGCTATTAATCGTTCCGTTCACGGCGTCTAGGACCACATCAGCTTTGCACCCCTGCTCCACCATGACTATCTAAATATTTCTAGATTTCGGAGCCTTAGGGCAATGATTCTATCAAGAAAGAAAATAGCTCCGAGCTTTGAAGATGCTCCGCTATTGAAAGCATGCATAATAAAGTTTCTCCGTGCGAAGGGGTTGCTCGGTATCTTGGCATACGGATTTAGTGCGCTTACGTAGTAGAGTATTATACATTTAGCTAATTGTATTATACTCGACACCGAACTGACTTGAGGTGTGGCGTGTGGCGTTCTTCTCGAAACTTCCTTGGACGGTCACGTGTTGGTTATTTTTAGCGCGTTTCATTGTTGGCTTCGTGGCCTTTCACGTCGGCTTCGTGGCCGCTCACGTTGGCTTTGTGGCCTTTCATGTTCCTTTCACCACCACAATCGCTAATATGGACCGAGCCAGTCAGGTGCTGGCTCTGGCGCAAGCCCTCCCTCCAAACGTGCCTAGGACATATGCTACCCTAGCAGAACGGGGCGATGTTCCTCTCTCTACCATCCATCATCGTGAAAATGGACGACGCTCAATAGAGGAAAAGGGCCAAAGCCAGCAATACCTCACCCGAGAGGAAGAGAAAGCCATTGTTAAATACTTATTACTAATGTCTAATCTCGGGCAACCAGTGCGCATAAAGTTATATCCCTTCGCTAGCCTTTTGTGTCGCCCGCAACCGGTCAACGAATAATCCAACCAAGCCTCTACCAATCAAGCCTCCAGGCAAGAACTGGGCTCGAGCCTTCGAAAAACGCCATCCAGAACTCAAAGCTAGAACAGTTAGGGCTCTCGACTGGAAACGGCATGGGAATAACATATTTGATAAGATCACGGAGTGGTTTGAAGTGATCGGAAAGGTGCTACAGGATCTAGCCATTCTGCCAGAAAATGTCTATAACATGGACGAGACGGGAGTCTTGCTAAGCATGCTCAGTTCTGTTAAAGTCCTTGTAGGTAGGGAGGACCTGCGAAACCATAGAGGTGCGGGTGTTAAGCGGACAATGGTGACTGCTATTGAGTGCATCAGTGCTGACGGCAGGGCGCTGCTCCCCCTTGTAATCTGGCCAGCTTCAACCCACCGGAGCAACTGGACCACATACCCAACCCCTGGATGGCATTATGCGCATTCTGAAACTGGATATACCGACTCTAAGATTAGCTTAGAGTAGCTTAAGCGTGTATTTGATGCCCAAACTAAAGAACAGGCTAACTAGAAACCACGGGTTCTAATATGCGACGGCTTCGGGACACACGAGACAGTCGAGATCTTGGAGCATTGCTTTGAAAACAACATCATCCTATGCCGTCTCCCCTCTCATACCTCCCACAAGCTCCAGCCCTGTGACGTCGGAGTCTTTGCACCCTTAAAGGCAGCCTACCGCGACCATGTTGCAGCTATTAGAACGCTTTTGAACAGAGCACTCGTCAGAGAACCTAAAGGGCTGGCGTCTCCAGTTGAAATTACGGTACTGTCTCGAATTAAAGCCTCTCTCGAGCTACTGCTCTCACTATCTTAGGCTTGCGCACTGATGTGAACTTTGTGAGGCCTTTATTCTTAAGCGCGCAATATGCAGTCTTCCGGGAGATGCGCTGGAGAGTCAGGGTTTTGGCTGCAAACGCCATTAACGGGGCAACAGCTCTATATGGTTAGCTTCGTATACTACCCCCCCCCCCTTTATCTTGTCTCCTTACTCAGTAGCGTGGAACGTCTCTCATACAGGTTGTGGAACGTACCTGTAACCAGCTCTCTGCACGAGTTGTATTATCTTCTCTATATATACGGCCCCTACGGCCTCGACAATACAGTAGAGTTCACCTTCCCGAAAACCTCAACATGGAGGGACGTGTCTCTTAAGAGCTGTTGGTACTCAATTTTCGGGGTTTTCCGGGCAGTGCGATACAGCAAGCGCTTCTCTCGGTGCGTAAGTGTAGGAGGGCGTCCTAAACGAGGGCGAGATCTGTTGTCGTGTTGCTCTCTAAATCGCTGAAGAGTTTTGTTGATGCAACGCTTCGTGCAGCTGAACTCCTCAGCCGCTCCCGTGACGAGGCGCCAGCCTCAGACTTAGAAACAATACTATCTCTTGCTTGAGAAGTAAGTTCGGCATTCTTTCCGCGATTTCCTGAAATTTCCTGGCCGAAGGACCTCATTTTGGTGGTGTAATGTATTGCTGAAGATGAGGTGTTGATTTTTCGCGACGGGCGCTAGCGAATGTGGGAACAAACTTTTTTCTTGGCACAGTACAACATAGCCTAAACAATTCTTCGTAGTACTATGCTCACGGATTTCTTCATTTATGTTAATTGAGTATCCGTTCAAGCACTGGCCCACAGCTAAACACCACTGGGGTGTGAGTAAAATAGTCGAATCCGTGCTGTTTTTAATCTAGCACTATTCTAGAAATGCACTGGTTTTAGATTCTAACCAGTACCCCACCTCCAAATATCGAACGGTGAGGAATGCGATCCCTCTTGTCGCGTCAAACTCCAGTAGCATACAATTGGTACTAATGTTTTGTTGTCGCGTGGACGTTCTCAAGTAATCTGTGCGCCTGATCTAGTTCAGCAACACTTCTATGCGGCTCGATTCCTCGTTACGGTACGAAGGCTAGCCTCTAGCTTTGAATGTGCTTTACATGTACGAAGCAGAGAATTCAAATCATCGCCGAAACGGTTTGTGGCAGATTAGGGCAACATAGGAGCTAACGTTAGTTATTATTTGAGAAACATTAGCGAGTGGGCCCGTGTGCAAAACTATTCTTTGATAACGAGCATTGATTCCAACACAAACATATAGAAGACGATAGAATAATGGATTTCGAAACCCTATAAATTCACGTATTCTCCTAAACCCTTTTTGTAGCAACCTTTGAAAAGAGAAAACCAACAAGGCAATGAACAGACCAATCAAGTCGATCGAAATTGCGTTTGCCTGTCATCATCTGCTATTGCAAACTCCATCGTCCATCAATGAAATAGCTACAGGCCGTGCTTCGATAACCATGTCTATGAACTTTTGCTGATCACCAGTATGAGATTTTCTGACCCCATCTGGCATGCTAACGCAGGACATGCCCTCCTCAATATACCAACTCAGTTGTTCCTCAAAGCTGCGCCGCAGCAAAATATTGTATAGGAGTTTTATAAAGCGGCCGCTGAAAAGGGTGGAATAGAATTCTCTGTGGTTTCTTAGTACAAGCTCTGCCAGGTCGCTTGCTCTTTTAGATTCTAGTAGCAGCGCCACGGCTTTAAGGATCTCGTCTGACAAGGCTGATTGGCGACATAAAACTTTGACGGCGGCCCTTCTAACGTCTAAATCTTTATCATCTAACGGTACCACCACGGCTTTGAGGATCTCGTCTGGTAAGGCCGATTGGTGATCTAAGATTTTGATGGCGGCCCATCTGAGACCTGAAGCATTGTCTTCTACCCGTACCGCCATGGCTTTGAGGATCTCGTCTGGCAAGGCTGATTGGCGACCTAAAATATAGACGGCGATCTCTCTGACATCTGAACGCTTGTCATCTAGCCGTGCCGCCACAACTTTGAGGACTTCGTCTGCCAAGGCCGATTGGCTACCTAAGACGTCTACGGCAGCCCATCTAACGGCTGAATCTTTATCTTCTACCCGTGCTGCCACGGCTTTAAGGATCTCGTCTGCCAAGGTTAATTGGCGGCCTAAGACATCAACGGCGGCCTCTCTAATGTCTGAATCCTCGTTTTCTACCCGTGCCGCTACGGCTTTGAGGACCTCATTTGGCAAGGCTGATTGGCGACATAAGATGTTGACGGCGGCATCTCTAACGTCTGAATCCTTGTCGTCTAGCTGTGCTGCTACGGCTTTGAGGACCTTATCTGGCAAGGCTGATTGGCGACATAAGATGTTGACGGCGGCATCTCTAATGTCTGAATCCTCGTCTGCTACCTGTGCCGCTACGGCTTTGAGGACCTCATCTGGCAAGGCTGATTGGCTACCTAAGATTTTGATGGCGGCTCTTCTGACGTCTGAATTGTTATCTCCCACCCGTGCCGCTACGGCTTTAAGGATCTTGTCTGGCAAGGCTGATTGGCTACCTAAGATTTTGATGGCGGCTCTTCTGACGTCTGAATCCTCGTCTGCTACCCATGCTACCACGGCTTTGAGGACCTCATTTGGCAAGGCTGGTTGGCAACATAAGACTCCGGCGGCGACCCATCTGGCGGCAGCATTGATTTCATCCACCCGTTCTGCATCGTTGTCTTCCACCAGTGCTGCCACAGCTTTGAGGAACTCATCTTGCATGGCTGATTGGCTACAATAAGTTTTGGCGGCTCTTCTAAAGACTAAATCCTCGTCTTCTACCCATGCCATTACGGCTCTGAGTATCTCATCTGGCAGAGCTGATTGATGGACTAAGATTTTGACGGCGAAGCCTATGACGTCTAGATCTTTGACATCTAACCGCGCGGCTATGGCTTTGAGGATCTCATCTGGCAAGGCTGATTGGCGACATAAGATGTTGATGGCGGCATCTCTAACGTCTGAATCCTTGTCGTCTAGCTGTGCTACCACGGCTTTGAGGATCTCATCTGGCAAGGCTGATTGGCTACCTAAGATTTTGATGGCGGCTCTTTTGACGTCTGAATTGTTGTCTCCCACCCGTGCTGCTATGGCTTTAAGGATCTCGTCTGGCAAGGCTGATTGGCGACATAAGATGTTGACGGTGGCCTCTCTAACGTCTGAATCCTCGTCTGCTACCCGTGCCGCTACGGCTTTGAGGACCTCATCTGGCAAGGCTGATTGGCGACATAAGATGTTGACGGCGGCCTCTCTAACGTCTGAATCCTTGTCATCTAGCTGTGCTACCACGGCTTTGAGGATCTCATCTGGCAAGGCTGATTGGCTACCTAAGATTTTGATGGCGGCTCTTCTGAACTCAGGTTGAAAATTGATGTGAACTCTGTCTTATTTCGGGGGCCCGAAGGCCAAACTATATACTACGTAGGAAGTGACTGTATGCATAGGC
>NW_022985443.1:188942-190404 GCF_010093595.1 Mytilinidion resinicola
AAAATTGATGTGAACTCTGTCTTATTTCGGGGGCCCGAAGGCCAAACTATATACTACGTAGGAAGTGACTGTATGCATAGGCAGAAGCACTAATTAGAGACAGCAGTAGGCACGGTAGGCACGGTAGGCCACCGTACCCCAACCCCTCTCTGTAGAAGTTGTAACTGGCTAGGCATGTAGGCAGCTACTATGCCAGCAACTCCAAGTAAGTCCCTTAGCAGACCATATCTGTGACGTGATCATTACCGCGTTGGTGAAGTCACCAATCTGGCACTGCGAATTTCAAACTCGCTTTTCATGTGTAGATACTGTACGTGATGCGAAGAAATAGGCGTCAACGCCGCAAAATTGTCATTGTTTCCTCTGCATTGTTCATTCATTGTTTTTCAACCAAGGTTACAAAGAATTCCGCTTTGACAATGATGCAGTCCGGCCACCGAGAGAGAGAATCATGGAGTCTTTTCTAAGCGATTCATTGAGATCAAAGGAATGGCAAAGCCTTTATTCGAATAGCCACTACTCTCAAGCCACAATTCTTTGTCGGCGAAGCCCCCCTCATTCAGAGCGCTAAAAACAAGTTGCATCTATTTAATAGACCACGGCTTCGTAGCTATCGAAGACTTTCCGTATCGCTTTCAAATCATCGAGCACTACCGCATACTACGTCAAGAATTTCATACAAATCTCCTTGCCCGGCTTCAACCATGGCACCACAACGCAAGGCTGCAGCTGAAGCTGCAAAGGCATTGGCTGCGCTGAATGCTGGAAGGCTCAGGCCTACGTATGGAGTACCTCAGCCCCGACAACCTACTCCTAGTCCTCCCCTGACACCCAAATCCCTCAAGCTCATCAGGAAGGCCAGAAAGCCGCGGACGCGGGAGACGGCTCGCCAGAAAAAGACACGCATGGCTAAAACGTGGGCGAGGAGATGTGCAAATGCGGCCGCCAGAGCTCAGCAGAAACAACAAGGAGACGAGGAGGATGACGCAAAAAAGGAGTCGCAGATCGAAGGCAGAGGTGACCGTGCCGCGTTTCGAGAATACACTCGTGCGAAGAGCGCGCGGATTCTTGAGGCGAGAACGGCTGCGCGTCGTGCAGCGAGGGCGGCTAAGGCAAATCCTAAGAAGGCGGTCGGATGCAAGGCAAGTGCTTGTGTTTAGAATAACTTCATGTGTACCTTGAATTAAGTCGTCACTTGGGGCTAACATACAATTTAGTTGACCAAGAGATCAAGTTCTTCCACCACGATTTCTTCAGTTAGCCCCCCGAACACTCCTAGCCCGCCAGAGTCCCCAGCAAAATTTTCTGCTTTTGACGCTCCAAGTGCCAAAGCCCTACTCGGGCCCCGTCGGGTTGTTTCACAATGATCGAAGATCAGCCCGTACGTAGTACGGGCCTACACCCTCAACCGAAAAACACCCTCAACGAAAATTTACCCCTCTATTCACTGCTTTACACCTAC
>NW_022985443.1:191784-207472 GCF_010093595.1 Mytilinidion resinicola
TTCGTTTGAGGGTGTTTTTCGGTTGAGGGTGTAGGCCCGTACTACGTACGGGCTGATCTTCGATCATTGTGAAACAACCCGACGGGGCCCGAGTACTCGCCGGATACGCGAAAATCGACGATCTAGCGGAGAAAGGTATCATCCCCGCCGCCTATGTCTTTCACACAAAGAAACTTTTCAGATGGGTCGAAGACTCTGGCGTCTGCAAAGACAAATGCAAGGACTCGATTGTCTCCGCTTGTGCCTATCTCGCCCCAATAATCGACGAGGATAGCCCCGACCCAGCTATTGCCGAGAGACTGAACCTCAAGCACGACGCTGATGTCCAGAATGTCGCGATGTTCATTCATGCCATGATCGATGAGCATGCGTATATCTTTACGATACTCGACGATGCTAAGCTAGAAGAGGCCACTCGCGATATCGACGACGTCGAAGAGGATGAAGACGTGTATGCTAGCATCGCCACCCTCGCCAAGCTTACCACCAACCCCGAGTACGTGGCCACGACGGCGAAGCGCCTCTTCAAGTACTTAATGGCAAAGGGTCCGATCCCTGACAACCACCTGAGGAATCCCGATCAACCCCAACACCATCTCGTCTTGGGTTGCCATCTGATCGCAAGCCGCTATTGCAGCACCCCGAAGAGCGTCGAGGAATTTTGCAAGCTCACCGGTGCGTCTGAGGAGAGGTGTGGCACCTTCTCCCGCACGTTTTCAGAGCTCAAGAAATCCTTCGACCTGGTCAGTTCCAGCGAGCCGCGGGCCCAGCAAGCCATCGTTGCCAACGCACTCAGCCGGTTCTGTTCGCAGTCCCGGGGCACCACTCTCCCCGCCCAGACGGTGAAAGCAGATAAGATCTTCGGCGTCGCCATGGTCACCTGCGCGCCCTTCAAGCGCCTGCAGCTCGACGAGCTCATCATCGCGTCGCTCTGGCTCGCGAGCTACACCTTCCCCAACCCATACCCTTCCCTAGATGCCCTCTACAAGCTCACCGGGCTCCCGCGTCCGGCGGATTCGCTCGACTTAGACAAGGTCCTCAACGACCTCAGAACCGCCGTCGCGCGGGACGCCGCCCGCAACGCTGTCGCGCCCATCGCTCAGAAAGCCGGGCTGCCCATTACCGGAATCCATCAGGCATGCGAAAACTTCGACAGAGCCGCTTTGTGCGACTTTTTCTGGACACGCTCGCAGGAGGCCATCGCGATTGGCGCGGTGTATCTTGCGGCCCAGAGACCTGGCGGCCCGCGCTGGTTGCGCAAGATTGCGGCGATTGCGAAGGGCGTTACGGGGCATGAAGTGGGCCCCGAGGAGCTTGGCCGCACGGTTGGAGAGCTCCAAGCGTGGTTGCAAGTGGTTGGCCCGTTTAAGCCGAGGGAGCCGTTGCTGGAGAGGTATGTGGAGAAGGAGTGGCCGCGCACGCCGGTTTGGTGGGGATCGGATGATTCTGAGGGGGATGATGAGTAGGTTGAAATAGGGTTTCTGGGCGAAGAGGCATGTGAAGGGAGAGTCTATCAGCTATGTCTTATTATCCTTTATAGGCGCAAGTATCTTTAGATCCAGCTTAAGTATATACCTAAGAATACGTTTCTCTTTAAACTCTGTAAGCTTCTTTAAACTACTTCGTAGGCTGGCTCGTTATCGGTCGAGCTCCTTAATTATCTGCGGGCAAAGGAGGAGAGACGCAAAAAAAGGCTGGGTTAGTCCGACACCTACGTGACGCATTCGGTAGGATGGATCTGGGAACCCCTAGCGGCATCAGTCGTGGAAACTGGGTAGAGAAAGAAAAGCATATTAGAAATATCGAAGTCCAGCTCAGGATCCTACGCAAGAGGGGCAATGGGCTGAGGAACAAGGTTCTTTACGGCTGGGGCGAAGGACTGACGACGGCGATGATGAGGGAGATGATCAGGTCAATGAATGAAAGGGTATGGGTAGACTTAGTC
The DNA here is from genome assembly GCF_010093595.1 of Mytilinidion resinicola. Classification (NCBI taxonomy): domain Eukaryota; kingdom Fungi; phylum Ascomycota; class Dothideomycetes; order Mytilinidiales; family Mytilinidiaceae; genus Mytilinidion; species Mytilinidion resinicola. Next base: position 193,730 of record NW_022985443.1, read on the forward strand.
TGGTTGTTAAGTACCATGGTTTCAGTCATGGCGTAAATCTAAACTACCCCACATAGACGCCAATTCTCACCAACCTCAACCCAGCCCAGCCAAAGTACCCCCATTGTCCACTACTAAGCTCCAGCTACTATAAATATCGATCCCTGTTTCTAGCTTTGGACTATTCAATCTGGATTACATACCCAAACTAAATGTCTTTTGATGTCCACCTTTAAATCAGACCTCAAGCTCTGGGTGGTATATTCTTACGATCTCGATGCACACCATCACTCTGATCCGCACACGAGCACTTTCCCTTTCCTTGCGGGGAATATTCCTGCTTCAGCCTGAATAGTTGCTGGTGAGAGGACCCTAAGTTGAGAAAGGTTGACGTTCCGGGTTCTCGAAGTTCCGTGGCCCGAATGCAGAACCTGCTCTTGTTCCGGGCAGCTCCTGAACTTGTACCAAAATTGCGGCAGCAATGTGCAACAGTACACCTCAAATTCCTCCATAATTGTCGTAAGGTACACCTAGTCCGCGCATTATACGTTTACTTTATATCAATAAGAATGGCCTCTGCATCAGTGGAAAAACCAAGATACATAAAACTCACATTCTACCTGAAACGCCTGCCTGGTTGCACCGAGGAGAAGTTCCATCGGTATTGGGCTCAGAATCATGCTCAAGTAGCAATGGAACATGACATCTTTAACAAAAATGTCCGCAGGTACAATCAAGTATGTAATCGCACCTTTTCCTAGGATCACACTGAACATCCCAGTCAAGCTAAGTTGGCCAAATAGTATCATATCCCTCCAGAGCTGAAAACTGCCGCGGCGGAAACGGGTATACCAACGCTCGACTGTGATGGCGTGGCGGAGATTTGGGTGGATAGTTTGGAGAGCTGGAAGGAAGTCACGAGCAATATTGATTTCGTGAAGGCAATTGCTGGTGAGTTTGATTCTTGGAATTCGAAAATAGCGAGATGCACTAAAGAATTGTTCAAGCCGACGAAACGCATTTCTTGGCGCAAGATCGAGCGATACTGATTGGGTATGATAATTTAATCATTGGAAAGGATGTTTTGTCGTAGTTGGTGGGATAAAACGACGCCCACTTCTTCTTCACTACTCTGCTCGACGCATGGAATATTCAATTCGCTCAGTATAGCTCGTACTATCCGGCATTTGCACTCTCCAATTTACTTAGCAAGCCAAGTAGGGGAAATAATTTACGAAATTCCCCAAACCCAGGAATAGAATATCTAGTGGGGGCTTTAAAGAGGCTGAACATGAGTTTCAGACCCCAGTTTGGACGCTCACCCTGCATCGAAAAGCTCGAAGCTGATAGGAGGGCGTTCTCGTTCATAGCTCACTTCTCCTTTATGTCAACTTTCGTAGCGATCCAATCCAATCCAGTTCAACCATAAATCACGTGATACATCCTCTGATTCGACGTCAACCATATCCAAACCTACGAATCCCCAATCTCCCTCAGATATTGGATTCAACCCCCCTACCCCTTCAACCCCCCATCAATCTCCACCACACTCCCATTCATATACCTACTTTCCTCGCTAAACAAAAACATCACCACCTCCGCAATCTCCTCCGGCGTCCCCATCCGCCCCAGGGCGTTCCCTTTCTCCATCCGTGTGATGAACTCGCCGCCCTTCACTACCCCGGCGTTGGTAGGTGTGTCGATGTAGCCCGGGGCGACGACATTGGTGCGGATGCCGCGTGGGCCGAGCTCGAGCGCCATGGATTTCGAGAAGCCGATTATGCCGTATTTTGTTGCGCAGTAGATGGCGTGCATGGCAGTGGGACGCAGGCCGGAGATGGAAGAGACGTTGACGAAGGAGGCGTTGGGGGAGACTGTGGTGGAGGTTAGTAGGGTTGGAAAGTGGGGGGAAGGGGGAGGGATTGGGATGGGCTGAGGATGGTTGAAAGCTCGGGACGTGAGCGTTAGTCTAATGGCATGTGCTTGGATCTTTCGGGGGTGTTTCAAAGCCGCTTCAGAAATTTTAGGTGTCGACTCGAGGACGCTGAGTACTCCGAGAGTCCGAAGAGTGCTCAGTAGGGAGACGTTCATGTCCTTCAGATATCTGAAAATGTGTTGAAGCAACCCCGGCAGCAGCATAGAAGCTTCAGAAGACGAGGGTTGTAGTGCTAGAACAGACCGTGCTGAATGAATGAATGTGTGCTGAACAACTTACGGTGGGGTATCACAGCCCTCGTGACGTTGAAGAGGCCGCGGAGGTTCGCGTTCATAAGCTTATCGTAGTAGGCATCCGTGAGCTCCTCAGTAGGTATGGAGGTTGGATTTACGCCCGCGCAGTTGAAAATATGGTTTATCCCATTTGGGTACTTGGAAGCGAGATCATTAACCCACGTCGTCACGGCTTCTGAGGAGCCGATATCGAGGGATTTGAGACCGAGATGTTCGTTTACGAAAATTAAAGTAGCAGTCTCTTGCAGGCCAGCTTCATTGATATCTGTCAGTTCTAGGTTTGCGCCATGTTTTGAGAGCAAGATGGCGGTGGCCCGGCTGGGAGGGGTGGTTAGCGTGCAGTTCGATTGAGATACTAGGGGTAATAGCTTTGGTGATTTACCCAATGCCGCTGCCGGCTCCTGTTATAAGAACGACCTTTCCTGCAAATTTACCAGACATTTCATAGATGTTCGTGGTGTTGCAGGAATGATTGTCGAAAGTGGGGGAAGACGGAGATATAGCGGACGTCACGTGATCGTGCTGAAAATGAAAGCCATTCCGCATGTGGGAATTCTCCAATCCGATTTGCACTGCCTAGACTCGAGCGTATTCAAATTCCTGATAATGCGCCGGAGTGCCTCAGGCAGTAGCAAACAGGAGGATACAGACCTTTGTCCAGCACCAGAACATGCCTCAAAGGCACGTGACATGGACGACCAAACGACCTCGGAGGCACGCGGGGCATGGAAAAGGTGACACACTAGCTCTAGAGCAAGCTGCCTCGTGTGTCCACCTGTCTGCCACTGCTTGGGTTGTTTCAGTGTGCTTTTTAGGAATCTACAGAAGATAGAAGCTCTTCGCCTTGGGCTATGTGGAAACTTGTTGAAGCACTTAAGCAGTGGTAGACAGGCGCACCTATGAGACAGCCTGGCTGATGAGTATTAATAGAAAGTGGCAGTCCACGAATCTGTGAGGCATATACACGCTGTTTCTATACTTGTGTCCATTTGTTTAGCACCGCTTGAGGTCCTTGAGTATGCTATTGTTATTCATAAAGACCAGCATTAGTAAGCCTGATAGCTCTCTGAATGACCTCAGACGGTGTTGAGCTGCGGAGTGCGCCACCTTTTTAATGCCCCGCGGTACCTTGGTCGCTTGCGGCCGGAGGCGGGAGAGGGGCCGGAAACAGCCCTATTCGGGCATTGGTAACAGCCGCAGAAAAATCCAGGGTCCAATGACGTCAGGTTTCCGATGCGCTCATCGCCAGCAACAACCGGCGCCCACCACCAAACTTCCGCCAAACGCCATGAATCCACCACCTTAGCAAACATAAAACTTCATGGAGAATCTGGATCGGCTTACGGCCGCCGGCTGTTCGCTCTACGACCTCAATGCCGAGTATCTCGATCAGACCGATTGGTAGCCAATCCGAATTCTTTGTCCGCGCTGTAGAAACAAGACATGCTAAATCGTGTCGTGCAGGTCTCAAACAACACTCGGTCCTCACGAGGACTGGTCTCAGACCCTCACGTGCTATGTGAACCTCATTACTACCTTTCCACATCCGGCATGCGTCTTCTGGGGCGATGACCTCTCCATCATACACAATCTTGCCTGGGGCAAGGCGACGGGTAATTTGGATGGACAAGGTATCCGGGCGCATGATGCCTTCGAGGGAGAGGCCCTGGGGTGCATCAAAACGAGTGTGCGGGGGCATACGGTCAAGGTCGGTAAGCACACCGCGAGTTCCGCTACAGCGGCCGGTATAGGAACTGACGTAGCATTCGGAATATAGCAAGCAGGTTCTTCCTACCGAATACCCCAGACTACGGCCCAGAAGCTACAATCATCATGAGTACCCTCCTCGAGTCCAACGGCCATCGCACCGGCGTGTTTGCTCAGCTACTACAGAATGCGACCGTCGAGCGCTCCATATCATGGGCTGGGCTTTCGAGGAAGCATAGCACCGCTACACGGACAAAGGGCTCGGGGACCCAACAAACGGGAAATAAAGACCACCAAGTCGATGAGAAACAGACTCAGCTCTTCCAGCGTTTCGCGGAGCTCCTTCCGAACGGCCTCGCCATTCTGGACTCGGAAGCCGAAGCGGTCTTCGTTAACGATGGATTTTTCAAGTTGACAACAAATAAGCCGAGCAAGGACTTTCGTGCCTGGCCAGAGAGTATCGATCCCAGAGACTACGAACGTGTTATGACGGCATATCGGAGAGCCTTTTCGGCACGAGAGGAGTTACGGGTGGAATTCCGGTCTTTGTCAGAGGATGAAAGCGAGCAGTGGAGGTTGTTTCTACTGAAGCCACTAAGCGAGGAGGTCGAAGCCGGATTTATCTGTGCTCTGGTGGACATTACAGAGATCAAGTGCGCGGAGATTGCGCAGGAGAAAGTCGCAAGTAATGCGCAGGAGAGGAAGGAGCAACAAGAGAGTGAGTTTTCGATTGTTCTAAGCAAAATATCGAGATCATGGCTGACTCCACACAGGGTTTATTGATATGGTATCCCATGAGGTACGCATGTTCAGATATCCGTTAAGAAGAGCATGTAGACTGACAGGTGGCAGATTCGGAACCCACTCAGCGCTGTCCTCCATTTAGCGGAAGAAATCAAGGATGTATCCACCGAGATCTCAAAAGTGGTCAAAGGGCAAAAGCAACAGCTCGAAGACATCAAAGATGCGGCCGAAACTATACTTTTGTGTGTGTCACATCAATCCGTGCTCGTCGACGACATTCTATCATTCTCCAAACTCGACTCGATGATGCTCTCCCTCATTCCTCGGGTCGTCCAGCCGAAATGGGCTTTCTCCACATCGCTCAAAGTCTTCAACTCTGAATTCAAAGCTAAGAAAATCGAGTTTGAGTACGTTATGGACATTTCGTACCAGACCCAAGAAATCGACTATGTAGTTGCCGACATCAATCGCATAAAGCAAGTACTTGTGAATCTTATCACCAATTCGATCAAGTTTACAGCCAGAAAGCATGGCGAAAAGAAGATCACGGTGACGATGGGTGCTAGCTTGAAACGCCCGACAAGCTACCCGCCGAACGTAGTATTCTTCGACTCGGAAACCGAAGCATTCCATATGGACTCCACGATGAGTAGCGATTGGGGAAGTGGGCAGTCGCTCTACCTTATGGTTGCAATCAAGGATACTGGAATTGGCATCAGCACAGAAAATCAGATCAAGCTATTTGAGCGATTCAGACAGGCCACACCGAAGACGCAGGAAAAATATGGGGGCTCTGGGTTAGGCTTGTTCATCTCTCGCAAACGTAAGCCAAATTCCTCGCTGTCTCCCTGTTGAGCTCTTGGCTGACACATATCCCAGTCTGCCAACTCCACGGCGGCGACATTGGCGTTAGTAGCAAAGAAGGTGAAGGCAGCACATTTGCCTTCTTCTTCAAAGTTCGCCGTTCGGACGGGCCCTCCGAGTCCGGCCGCCCTTCTCTTTCCCGTGGCGCGTCCATGAGATCGTCCCGAACGGCCTCCAGCAGTACTATTCCGCAAGTCCCCTCCCCCCGCCCATCTCAACTCTCTCCCCGCCCGTCATATAGCAGGAGCAAGTCCGCCGTCAGTCCATCCGCCTTCAGCAACAGGCCAGCCTATAACAGGAACACGTCTACCATGAGCATCGACACGGTCCTGGAGAGGGGACCTAAGCCATGGGAATTTGATGATACAAACGAGAGTCTCAGCCCAAGTAGCGCAAGGAGTAGTCTCAGCCCAAGCAGCGCAGGAAGCCAGAGGCCAAAAATTGTTAGTATAAGCTCGCAGCCTGGAGTAACGGGAGAAGACATCCCGAAGACTCTTAAAGATCCGCCAGTTGAATACAGGCTCGAGGCACACCCGGACGAGCATGACAGTGATCGCTACGAGGAATCTGCGAAGGTGTCAGAGCTAGTCGATAAAACCATTGAGGATGACCCAGAGGATCTGAGGCGGAAGTTACCTGCAGGGATAGATCGGAATACTGGGCAGAGCAAACGGCAGCAGAAGAGGGAGGAGAAAGAAGAGCCCACTACGACAAAAAAGATAGGCAACACCAAAGCTACTAGCGTCTCTGATGGCATAGATGCATCAACCCAGCTCCCAGAAAAGGAGGAAGAGCCGAAGCCCACCCTCCTCCTTGTCGAAGACAACCTCATCAATCAGAAAGTCCTCAAGCGCCAACTACAATCCAGAGGCTTCGTGGTCACGACGGCGAATAATGGCCAGGAGGCTATCGATGTCGTTAGGGCCCTCGCTGAGTCCTCAACCTCTTATGCTGTCAGCTCTTACCATTCCTTGGCTCATGCTCTCCCTACGCCGTCTCCTTCTCCACCAGCTCATGATTATCTCACGTCCACCAAGCTTCCATCCTTCTCTTGTATCTTAATGGACCAAGAAATGCCCGTTATGGATGGCAACTCCGCCACCCTCGTCATCCGCGAGCTCATGGAGGCGGAAGAGGTGGGCTGGGGTCCTATTGTCGGCGTCTCCGCCAATGTTCGCGAAGAACAGCGGTCAGAGATGCTGGGTGCGGGTATGGATGAAGTCATTTCGAAGCCTTTCAAAGTTGACGAGCTGGTCGCCCTGGTGAAGAGAGTAATGCGCAAAGGAGAGAGTCTAAGGAAGGCAATTGTGAGGGATCCAGAGAGCGCGGGAGAGAGCACGGAGACGCTTGTGCCGGCCAAACAGGGGAAAGAGGGAGTGGAGGGGTTTCAATTGTAATGAGTTGGGTAAAGAAAGGAATGGGAAAAGGATGTATCACTATGGATTTGATGGAAAATAGGAATGAATTGATGGGTGGCGGCTTAGCGGTGGCGTCTAGGTTTGATGCTATTTGTACAGGTATGTCGTGATCAGGCCATTCAATCTAGGATTTATCTCTATTTTACAGCTGCGAATCATGCGTTTCACCGCTTTGACCATTGATCAAGGTGGGTCGCCCTTTTCTCCCTCTACCCTTGTCCTCTTGCCCGACTGCTAAGCTCGCTGGGGCACCTCAAGCGACGTCAAATAATGTGACTTCCGGCCAGGCATCATGTTACCGCCGCGGCCTAAATTTGAATATGTGAGGAGGGCTTCCCTCTGCAGGTGTCGTACTCGTATTTTATTATTCTCATTCTCAACTTCGTCTCTCAAAATTAAATGGCTAACTAGTTTAGCGTCACCGATGTCATCTCGGGCGTTGACTACTAGGTTCAGCCGGGCGCCACTTCGTATATAAGTACGTGTTTGCGCCAAGACATCACGCCCTTTGCATTACATTCGCGCCCAAGCCGAATATTAGCGTTAACCAGAATTTTAATATATTGAACTAACCATATAAGTATTCAGAACTCCTTAAATTGAGATGTATTCTTCGTGTTCCTTGCCCTCAACATTTCCGACATAATCCTCCTCGTGGATCGCCTCAGCACCACCACGAACATGCAACCCCCAATCCCTAAGGTAGAAGACTATGGTATGAGCGCTACTACCGGCTTCCTACCTCCCAAGCCGCCCCTGGCTCATCTCTACGACCCTTACTACGCCCCATGGGAATCTATCATCGCTAACCTCCCTCACCAAATCTCCTCGAAGAATATCCGCTCCTCCATCCATACCCTACTTATCCTATCTACCACCAACCTAACCACTAAAGCTGAATACCAGCGCGCCTTCACCCTCCTCACCTTCCTCGCCCACGCTTACATCTGGGGCGAGCGTCCCCCCGCCGAACGGCTTCCCGCCGGGCTCTCCATCCCGCTCCTGGAGGTGAGCGAGAAGCTTGACATCCCACCAACCATCACATACGCGGCACTATGCCTCTGGAACTTCCGGACCCAGCAAGGCGCAACGCTAGATGATCCAGCCAACTTGCAAGCACTGCACACCTTCACAGCAACCGAAGACGAGAGCTGGTTCTACATGATCTCAGTCGCTATCGAAGCCCGCGGCGCGCCGATCATTCCCAGCTTACTCGCCGCAATCGACGCGACGAGGAAGGGCGATGTGCCGGCCTTGACCACCCACCTGGAAAGGGTAGCGGAGGTTCTGGGGCAGCTGGCACCGCTGCTGCGACGTATGCACGAGCGGCTCAGTCCCCAGATCTTCTACCACGATATCCGCCCCTTCCTTGCCGGCAGCCGGAGCCTTCCCAGCGGCCTGGTCTACGGCGTCGGCCCTGCCACGGAGGAAGAGGGGAGAGTGGGGCGGTACGGGGGTGGGAGCGCGGCGCAGAGTTCGCTGTTCCAGCTGTGCGATGTTGTGCTGGGGGTTCAGCATGGCGACGCGGCTGCGGTTGTTGTGAAAGAGATGAGGGAGCTCATGCCTGGTGCGCATCGCAGGTTTTTAGAGGATGTTGGGGCTGTAGCGGGTGTTAGGGAGTTTGTTGAGGGGAATGAAAGGGAGGCTGGGTTAGCTGCGGCGTATCGGGCGTGTCTGGAGGCGCTAAAGGTGTTTAGGAATGGGCATATTAATGTTGTTACGAGGTATGTTGTCCTGCCGGCTAAGAAGGAGGTGAAAGAAGGGGGGGAGGGGGAGGCGAAGGGGACAGGTGGGGCGCCGGTGATTGGGTTTTTGAAGCAGATGAGGGATGAGACGGTGGGATAGGTGTGAAAAGGACGGTGGGGCACCGGCGATTAGGTTCTTGAAGCAGACGAAGGACGATACAACGGGGCAGAATTTGAAAAGGGCCGGGGCCTCTGGTTCCGAGAGGGTGCTACGAGAGTGGTTCTCGCGGCGCAGTTTCTTTGGGGAACGTCGGCTGACGCATGGTGCGGACTACCGACGTCGCTTCAAGGAGTACTTATCCACTGGGTGTAACCGGGGACCCAGAGTCATGGTCTGGTGCTCAATAAAAAACTGCCGATAAGTGTTTCCTTAAAATACCAGTCGGTGCTTGTTGTCCCGTGGTTCTATGTCAGAGTCTCTTCATTGGGAGTTTGCCCTGCGGAAGCTACCTGTCACCATTCCAAGAAAGAAAATGATGTTGCAAAGGTGTCGTGGGCCGCGACGTGCAAAATCCCATCGATTGGTCCACCAAGCAGACTGAAGTTGCACATGCCGCTGGAATGATTCTATGTATCATGTTTGGATGCGGCGAAGTCATCGAAGCCTGAGCAGCGCTCCGCATAAGTGTTACGGACGAAAACAATCATGTTGTCCGCCAGCAAAGAGCTCATCGACCCCTTGCGTGGGCATGCCAGGCTCTCAATATCCACCGCAAAGCACGCGTACAGATAGCAACACCATGGAGCACAGCTTATCCTCAGAATGGTATTCGTTCGCTTCTCCACAGTAACTCGGTCCCCCGCAGCGGAGAGAACTGGTATAATGCTCATAAAGGCTTTATATCTCCAGGACCGAGTGCATCCATCACTACTAAGCTCTACTCTGAACCTTGCCGACTATTCCTACTTTTTCATCTTCGTCAAATCATGTCTTCCGCTAACTTCATTGGGACTGACAATCATTACCAGCCATTCGCAGGGTCAGTTCTAGGCCGGACCTTTGCCAACACCAGGTTTCCGATCACAATTACCATCACTATCACCCTCATCCTCCCCCTCCTCATCAGATACACCATCGCCCGGCTAGAATACTACCACCAACGCCGCCACATCTCCCCTACCCAACTCCCCCCCACCTATCCATGCTTCATCCCCTACATCGGCCACCTCCTCTCCCTCCTCATCTCCGGCCCCACCTTCCTCCAACGCGCCACGTAAGTCCCAACCCTTTCTCCACCCTCCAACCCCTTCCAAACCTCCCCCACTCACCGCTCCCACAGCACCCACGCCGGGCACCTAACCTCGACCCGCCTCACCCTCCTCACCACCCCGCTCTACCTCTTCCAAGACCCCGCCACCGTCCGCGCCCTCTGGAAGTCCCCCGCGCTGTCCAGCCCCCTGTCGTCGTATGTCTACGTCCTGGGCCGCATCTTCGGCATGCGCTCCGCCGCGCTCGCGGCCTATCGCGCCGACGACTCCGGACCCTTTCTGAAACCGTACTCGGGGAGTGCGGTGCTGGCAAAAGATCGAATAGACTACATCACGCATGCGGACTTGCTGAGGGAGTTGACGGGGGTGGGGTTGGGGCCGTTGACGAGCAGGACGGTGAGAGGGGTTCTGAGCCGGGTGGGGGAGGCGGAAGCAGAGTTATACGGGGGATGGGTGGAGAAGGCTGATCTCTTCAAGCTGCTGCGAGGGGTCGTGGGGACGTCGATTATGGAAGCGCTGGCGGGGCCGGCGTTGTTGGAGCTGAATCCGGGCTTCGTGGAAGATTTTTGGGAGTTTGATAAGAGTGTGCCGTGGTTTGGGCATGGGATTCCGGCGTTTCTGATGCCGAGGGCGGTGAGGCGGAGGGAAAGGTTGAAGGGGATGTTGAAGAGGTGGTATGGGTATGCGAGGGAGCGGTTTGAGGAGGGGATGGTGGGCGAGGATGGGGACGGGGATCCGGCGTGGGGTTCCGAGCTTATGAGGAGAAGACAGGAGAGGTTAAGAGAGGTAGCGGGACAGGATGAGGATTCGATGGCGGCGAGTGACTTGGGGTTGGTGTGGGCGTGAGTTGGGCTCTCTTCTCGCCTCCTTCCTTTCCTATGCTTGTCTCTTCGAAGTTGATACCGAAGCGTCCTGGTTGACTCTTGAACATAGCTCTGTCGCAAACATCGTCCCCTCGACTCTAATGGCGACGTTCCACCTCTTCGCTCAACCAGGGCTCCTCGACTGCGTCCGCGCCGCCATCGCTCAAGGTAATTGTCGAGTTGAAGGTTCAGGATTCGACCTCAAGGCTCTCATGCAAATCCCCCTCCTCGCCTCCATCTACGCCGAGACCCTCCGTCTCTACACAAACTCCTACTTCGCCACCCGCTCCCCTCACTCTGCCACCTCGCTCGGCCGATGGATGCTCCCGAAAGATGCGATCGCGATGGTCAATTCGCGTGTCTCTCATATGGATTCGGGCGTTTGGAATGCTGCCCATCCCTCGTATCCAGCGCAAACATTCTGGGCAGATCGGTTCGTCAATGCGGAGGGAGAGTTCTCGGCGGAGGGGTTTGAGGGGAGTTGGATACCGTATGGAGGTACGTAGTCGTTTTTCGAACTTGGGCGGATAATCTGTTAATCTCGATAGGCGGACACGCGATATGTCCTGGCCGATTCCTGGCGAAGACTGTCATCATCCTTGTGATTGCGTTGATGGCGGAGCGGTTTGACGTTGAGATCTTGAACAAGTCGGTGGACATGGATATGGGGAAGCTTGGGCTTGGTGTTTTAAGGCCGAATAAGGCGATTGGGTTTAGGATTAGGAGGAGGTATGATGGTAGAGGTCAGGTTGAAAAGTAGGAGACCTTGATAATTGGAGTTTAGGGAAAGAATAAACTTGGTGCTTCGTGGGTTCTACAGCTAGCGACAAAGGCTGAGTCAATCTACCAACTACTAGATTAAACACAGTCTTATTCTTTTAGCTGTAGGCGGAGGCCGCCCTCGTTGATGGCCCTCCGGGCCCTTTCTGTAAGTAAAATGATCAGGGAACATTGTCGGGAACGCACGAAGTAGCCTCAACACCTATCCCCACAAACTCTGCTCTGGAATGAGGAGAAGGGTGATAGCTTCCAACTAACAGAGGTTCTATGAGCCATGTTGACTGGTGATAATTTGAATCAGCGGTAACTGCAGTGCACCAAGCAGGTTCAGAAGTTTGACAAATTGACAAACACCAAGCTGAGGAGATAACCCGTTAGCGAATTCGCATGGACAAAGTCAACACAGCTCTCGCGCATTGTGAACGAGAAGTTGGTGTAGAGAGTCTAGCACGTGGTCCAACGCTTTGAGGCGCCCCCGACCAGTGATCGAGTGAGTGTATCAACCGTTTCAGCCGTGAGTCACGAGCGATAGAATCAATCATTTAAAAATTCAGCAATGCGCACATCTACTATACATGATCCTTAATACTCATATTCATAGAACAGTTTCTCAACAAGTGCTTCTACTGATATCTCGCTTTGCTCATAGAGATATCTAATCATACTACATCGAAGCCCTCATCTTATTCGAAACGTCAACATGTCCAACGAAGCACGAAACACAATGCTCCCACCACCACCAGTAAGATCTCCGTAAGCGCTTTCAGAGACCCACCAACTAACCCACCACAGCCCATCGATCCCCGCCTCCTCAAACCAGACCCAGGCACTCCCCCAAACCCATCAACCCCCCAACTCGACAGCAAACCCCGAAGCCACAAGAAACGCCGCCTAGACCTCCCAGAACCCCCGATACCCCCACCCTTAAAGCGCTCCCCCTACGCCCCAACCCCAACCACTCTCCCGGGCTTCCTGACCCTAGACGAGTTCCGCCAGCCCCACCCCCCCGGCCTCCGAGACACCCAGGCCTCTCAGTCGCTCCTGCACCCCTCGGCGCGAGAAGCTCCAAACCAGCGCGCGCTCGAGCGCATCCACCTCTTCCGCAACCTCTGGCGTGTCTGCATACAGGACCAGTACCCCATTTCTAACAGCTTTAATCTAGCCGCTACGTGGCAATGGTGGGACGACTTGCTCGCCCGCCACGGCTTCGGTTCCGAGAAATATATCGCGTCGTGGATCGCTGATATCGGGAACGAGATCAGGGAGGCGAAGGAGAGGCGGAACGGGGTGTTTGAGGCGAAGTTTGAGGGGAAGGAGAGGAGGGAGATGTTATTGGAGAGTCTGATGGCGGGACGGGTGAGGGAGAAGGTGGATAGGGTAGTTGCGGTTGGGATTGCGAGGAGGAGGTTGTTGGAGCATTTGGGGGAAGTGTGGGGGGTGGAGAGGGAGAAGGCGGGGAGGTTGGTGGTGGCGATTTCGGGAGGGATAGGGGGATAGGGGAGGTGGGTTAGGTTGAGCTTTGAGTTTGGAATCAGAGATGAATGAATGTGCTTGTGTTGTATGTTTGACTGATTGAGGATTTCATATATTACGCGAAGCATTGAAAATGATTGACATCACGTGAGCATGGTACAGAAAATTTGGGAGAAAGTGGTATCATTTTCTACCTGAGCGTGGTTCATAGATAGCGCACAGGCCTCTTTAGATTCTATTTACCTAATACCGATGGCGGTGCTAGATTTGGGGTGCAATTATCACATCCTCTTCTCAAAGATACGTCTCACCTATTATCGGTCCCCGATGATAGTGGCCCTGGGTCTGTGTGACCATGATGTGCCTTCACCTCATCATCTAAAGCATTAAAGTCGCGATGACGAATCGTGGGTGAAGTTGGGGTGTGGTTTGCCCCGGACCCTTCAAACCACTCAAGCGGGATCGATTCGAACCCGGATTCGTCTTCGTGTTCGTGCTCAATATCGCGCCGCGCCTTTGTCTTGCGCCTGTAGTGGATGCAGAGAAGCACTGTGAGGACCGTAGCAACTGGGAGCACCAAGACGACAGTCGCGATGATGACTGTGGTGTTGCGCCGCCGTGCGCTGAAGAGAGAGTCACCTGGGGGCGTGCCAGGTGAGGGTGTGAAGCAAGCGGCCTTAAACTCAGGTTAAATTGATGTGAACTCTGATTTCTATAGACGTCTAGCTAGTT